>NC_063188.1:24970039-25125605 GCF_023159225.1 Perognathus longimembris pacificus
TTCCAGCCTACAGTGCAGAAGGTTTTGGGGACCCTTGGATAGGAGAGAGGTCCTGGCTTCAGAATCTACAAGTCACAGCTGGGTTGTGGGGCACCCCCTTTTCTAAGCTGCAATGGGTGCTGCAGGTGCCCCAGCCCCCTCTGCAGCCTCAGCAATGCTCCTGGGTCCAGGTGGGGGGGGGGGTGGAGCATTGACTCTCCAGGGACTGGTGCTCCAGCCAAACACCCTGGCTGGGGGAAGTCAAAGAGGGGCTTTAGGGGGCTGGGAGGAAGGAGGAGTGGAGCTTAGCAGCTGGGCTGAGCGCGGGAGGGGGGAAGGGCTCCTTCCTTCCTAGCCTGGGGTGTATGTGTGTGTTGGGGGGGCGATCTGGGGACTCAGGGATGTAAGGGAGAGTGTGTGGGGGTGATCATTCAGCAGAGGGAGGTCGGGACGTACCACGGAGCCCAGTGGCGGGAGGGGGGGTGTAGAAGACGTGGTCATCGAGGGGAGCCCCCGCCCCCTTGGCCGAAGCGTGGGGTTGGGTTTGGAGGGAGGGAGGAGTGGAACTGGGCTAGCTGGTGGTGGAGGAGGGCGGGGAGGGAGGGAGGCGGTGTGCTCCTTCCAACCCATCCCCCGCCAAACCCGGACTTCCGAGGGGGTGGGTGTTAGCGGAGAGGTTAGGCTTGGAGCGGGCGGCGAGGGGGCCCCTCCCTCGCACCGCCCCCCCACCCCCCCTCGACTTGGTCGCGCCCGAAGTGTAACACTTTCTCTTTGTCGGAGGAGCTCGTCTCTTGTTTCCTGTGCTGTGGCTCCGGTTGCTGCGGCGGCGCCGGTGGCAGCCCTGGCGGACGCAGGAGCGATGGCAGCGGCCGACATAGCTCGCCAGGTGGTGAGTGCGGGCTTTGGATTGCCAGCGCCGGAGAGATTGCTGATGGTGGTGGTGGGGATTGGGGAAGAATCGGGGGGACCTCGCCGCCACAGCCAACTCGCGTTTAAGGAGGCAGTGGGCAGCGTTGAAGAACTGAGGCTTGACAGGACTTTGGTTTTGGGGGGGTGTCAGTGAGTTAGTGCCCCCTACCCCCTTGGCGTGATCGCTGGTGGGGGGACTCTTGGCAAAAGCCTGCAGGCGGCAGCTGAACTTGCGTGGCCCCAGCCCGCTGCAGTAGGCGCCGCTGCCGCCTCCTTTGCTGCAGCTGCGGCCGCGCTGCTGGCTGGGGCGTTGCCGAATGAATGGCCGCACAAGCCGCTGAGTTCGGGGGTCCCTGCCTCCCCTTGGCCTTGCTGCTCCCCTTCCTCGCACATCGCTGCCCGCTGGAACTCGTGCAATCGGTGGCAGAGGGGCGAGGGGCAGGGGCTCGTCTAGGGCAGGAGCTGGGGGACGAGGGGGGCGGGGAAGTGACTGGCTGGAGTTGGGTTTCTCCATATGCATTGCATATGTGACTGCGTCTGTGTAGATGTTAGCCGTGTGCGCTTGCATGTGTGCACGCGTGCGCTTTCGTGCCTTCTCCCGACCTGGCAGATGTGGCTCCCGGGCTTCTATCTATGACCCTAGATGAATCGATCTGTTTTTATACAGACAGAAGTATGCTCACGTCTTGAGTTGTGCATTGGTGCGTCCGAAGGCCACTGCATCAGCTTGAGCTGTGTACACTGAGCTGGGTCCCCTCTGTGCCTCTCTGTGTGAGGGTGCACTTCAGTGGCCCGTACTTTCGCGGCTCCATATTTTGGCACGTTTCTGACTGGGCCTCTGGGGGTGGGGGTGGGGTCTCTGGTATATGTTCAGGGGAGCTGGGGTTGTTTGCCAAAACCTGTGGAGCTGGCTTCTTTTTGTGAGGACTCAGGAAAATAAGTGTGAGACGTGCAAATGCAGTACTGTCTCTTTTGTTGTTGGCCACCAACTCTGGTTAAAAAACAAACCCAACAACAAACACCCCCCCCCCAAAAAAAAAAAAAACTTTATTTTTAAAACTGAAGTTTTCTACCTTCGGATGTGCAGAGAAATCAACTGACCCCAGACTCTTAAAAAAATTTTTTTTTAAGACCAGAAGTTTTCTTGTAAAGGGAGAAGTTGATTCCATTTGCAGGGAACAATTTAGATTTTTATCCATGGATATCTGGGATTTAAAAAGCCCACCAGCATCGTGAGTTGACATGGAGCAGATACAGTAAATCCCCCTACACCAAATACTACTTGACGAAAATCTCTTGAACCACACAAAAATGTTTCTAAACCTCATAGCTTATTTAGAGAAATAGTCCAGTGGGGGAAAAGGCCTCTAGGTATTTGCTGTAATCAACATAGACTTCTTTTCAAAATCAGAATCCAAAAATCTTGACACTATTTTCTCTACAGGATAGAGAAATGTATTCCATTTTCTGTCCCAGATTGGAAGGAAGATCAAGATCATTTCTTTGCAATCATCCTAACCCCTTGTAAACCTGAACCCAGAACTCTTTAGGCATAGTGAGGAAGGATGAGGAATAAGTAGGAAGGAGACAGTGCGCTCTGATGATGGAATTGAAGAGAATTATCTTTCCCCCAACACTGGCACTGTAATATGTGTTGCTTTAGTGTTTAGAGGACAACCAGAGTGCTTTTTCTATTCCCTGTTATGTACATTTTAGAGATGGCGTAGCTTAAGTAGAGAAATTAGTCTCCTGGGGTCAAACTCGCTCTATTCTTAGTGACCAAAAATGGCACTAATGATTTTTTTCTTGTTAGATAATGAATTTGCATTGATCCACATATCCGCTCACACCTTCCTCTGCCTAGATTAGGATTGCTGGGCAGATGTTGCTAAAGGAACATTCCAGAAGGTTGTTTCACCACAAACACAACTCAGATAATCCGGGGAGCTTTTTTGTTCTGCAAATGGCGTGCAGAGGGTGGTTCAAGACCACTTGATTTGCTTTGCTTGGTTCCAGTTTGCTCTGGCTGACTTCAGCCATGTTGTATGCTGAAGTACATAATTCTGGATTCTGGAGCCGAAAGAGCAGCCCAAGCACTTGAGACCTTGTTATTGTGATAAATGGGTTTCTGGGAAAACTGACGTCAGTCTTCATGCTTCCCCCAACCCCCCCCCCCCCCCCCGTGAAGATCTTATTTATGTGTCATTTGTGTTCTGCTTTGCATCTGCAAGAAGTTGTAATTCACTGGTGGAAGCAGGAATAGACTCAGGAGACCTTGGGTGGCTGGTTACTCCTGGTTTCTTGTATCTAGGGTTTGAGAAGAGAAGATTAAAGAATAAGCTTGTAATCCTAGATAATCAGGAGATTGAGATTTGAGGATCATGGTTCAAAGCCAGCTCAGGCAAAAAAGTCCATGAGACACTTATCTCTAATTAACCACTAAAAGAGTCCAAAGTGGAGCTGTGGCTCAAGTGGTAGAACACTAGCCTTGAGCAAAAAAGCCCAGGGACAGTGTCTGGGTCCAGAGTTTAACCACCAGTACTCTGTGTGTCTCTCTTGTCTCTTTCCCTGTCTCTGTTTCTGTCTGTCTCTGTCTGTCTGTCTGTCTCTGTCTCTGTCTCTGTCTCTGTCTCTCTCTCTCTCTCTCACACACACACACACACACACACACACACACGAATAAGCCTGTATGGCTAGTTTCAGAGTGATTTCTATTTGTTGTTGGTCACAGGGCTTTTTTGCATAAGGCTAGCACTCTACCACTTTGATCCACAGCTCCACTTCTGGTTTTCTGGTGGTTCATTGGAGACAAGAGTCTCCCACATTTTTCCTGCCAGGGCTGGCTTTGAACCGTGATTCTTGGATCTCACCCTCTTCAGTAGCTAGTATTATAGGCATGAGCCAACAGTGCCCAACAGGAGTGACTACTTTTTTTTCTTTTGCTAGTCCTGGGGCCTCTGGGCCTGGGCACTGTCCCTGAGCTTCTTTTTCTCAAAGCTAGCACTCTACCACGTGAGCCACAGCACTACATCTGGCCTTTTCTGTGTATGTGGTACTGAGGAATCGAAGCCAAGGCTTCATTCATGCCAGGCAAGCACTCTACTCGTAAACCACACTCCGAGCCCAGGAGTGACTTCTTAATAAGCACTGAAATAGGGTGTCATGTCAATAGCGCCTTGGTATGTGTGTTTGGGTGTTTATTGTAGAGTCAGTTGAGGCTCATTGTGCTTACATATCCTTAGTGCTTCAACAGGCCTGGGAGTAGTTGGAGTAGGGTCTATATTTGAGCAAATGTGCATCTTGGAAGTTGTTCTTGTGTGCATAATCAATTCTTCCTGTGTGAACAGACACCACAATGCATTCTGTATGACAACATTATTTCTCCACTGCATTCATGACTATTTAACTCATGTATCCAAGTCTGTGGCTCGCCTTAGCCATACCAAAAAGTAGTAGATGAAGTTCATGGCTTTTAAGCTTCTGACCTACTTGGAGAGACAAATTGGGGACACAGTGAGCCAATTAGAGAATTTGACATCCTTGGAGTTTTTCACCCCAAGCTGCTGCTGTTTTTTTTTTTTTTTTGTCTGAGACATGGATTTGAACTTGGGATCTAATGTTTTTGCTCATTGCCTAGTTTTCTGCCAACTGAGCCATGATCCAACCCCTACCCCAAACTCCTCTCTCTCTCTTTAGTCAGTCGTGGGCCTTGAACTCTGGGCCTGGGTGTTGTCCCTGAGCTCTTCAGCTCAAGGCTAGCACTCTACCACTTGAGCCACAGCACCACTTCTAGTTTTCTGGTGGATAATTAGAAGTAAGAGTCTCATGGATTTTCTTTCCTGAGCTGGCTTTGAACTGCGATCCTCAGATCTCAGCCTCCTGAGTAGCTAGGACTACAGGCATAAACTCCAAAGTTTTAATAGTGCCTTGGGCTGCCTATTTACTGTGTACTCTGAGAAGTTAACATGATTCATCTGAGGTAATTTAGCAAGGCTCAGGGCAGAACTTCAAAAGGCTCTAACTTCTACCTCTTACATTAGGAAGTTTCTTTCCGTTTTCAGTTTGGGGGTTCAGACCTTAAATGCTGCCCTAGAGAAAGCACAATCTGGTTGATTATTTTTAGAACCAATCCCAGGATATGATTGGCAGTGGCACTCTAGGGCATGGTCAATGTTAGCTCTCTCAAGTTTTCCATAAAAGAATTTGTGGGAGCTAATTTTACCCTATGAACTTAGCAGGGCTACTTAAGTCTTGCTACTAAATGGCAGTTAGCTTTTTAAATTTTCGTGTGTGTGTGTGTGTGTGTGTGTGTGTGTGTGTGTGTGTCTGTTCTGGGGCTTGAACTCAGGGCTTGGGTGCTGTTCTTGAGTTTTTTGCTCAATGCTAGCATTCCACCACTTGAGCCACAGCTCTACCTCAAGCCTTTTTGGTAGTTAATTAGAGATGAGTTTCACTAACTTTCTTTCCCCGGCTGTCTTCAAACCACTATCCTCTGATTTCAGCCCCTTGAGTAATTAGGATCACAGACATGAGCCACTAGTGCCCGTGTGCCGCTGTTGGGGCTTGAACTCAGGGCCTGGGCCTGTCCCTGAGCCTCTTTGTGCTCAAGACTAGAGCTCTATCACTTGAGCCACAGCATGACTTCTGGTTTTCTGGTGGTTAATTGGAGATAGTCTTCACGCAGACTTTTCTGCCTGGGATGGCTTTGAACCAAGATCCTCAAATTTCAGCCTCCTGAGTTCCCTTTTTTGTGAATTTCTGAGTCAGGCTTTTGCTCTGTAACCACGGCTGGGCTTGAACTTAGGATCCTCCTAACTTAGCCTCCTGGTGGTACTTGGTGGCTTTAACTCTTCTTCTTGTTTTGTTTTGTTTTTTGCCAGTCCTGGAGCTTGAACTCAGGGCCTGAGCACTGTCCCTGGCTTCTTTTTGCTCAAGGCTAGCACTCTACCACTAGAGCCACAGCGTCACTTCTGGCTTTTTCTGTTTATGTGATGCTGAGGAATTGAACCCAGGGCTTTATGTATGCTAGGCAAGCACTCTGCCACTAAGCCACATTCCCAGACCTTTAACTCTTCTTGAAGCTTTTTCAAACTTCCAGTAGGTGGGCCCCCATTCACTAAAAGAAACAATGTTCTCCAAGGAGGAAAACAAAATGCCAGTACTGTATTCGCCTAGAGCTCTAGAGGGTATATACCACTGAATAAAGTTTCCATGGCCTTAAATATTAAAAAAATGTGTGGAATCCAAGTCCAGGGTATAGGGCAATCATTATACAAATTTCTAATTAATTCTTCTACATGTTTGCAATTTGTAAAAATCCAAAACATTGGAGCATTGCAGTTCCCCCAAATGCACGTGGCCCCTTCTCCGAATTTTCAGAGAGTATACTGATAAACACAGACACCATTAGATCATATTTATCATGGTGCTAAGTCCACACAGTGTAGCTATTGCCTGCCGTGAGAATTCATTACTAGCAGTTCGAATCCAGCAGTTGATGGAGACTGTGACAGGAAAGGGTTCTGAAGGGTTTTGAACGCGAGACGGGTTGATTGAAGATGGGTGTGAGCTCATTTCTGCCAGGCTGGGAACAATTTTATCTGTTCATTCACTCTTGATTATTCATTCCTTCCTTCAACATTTATTTATTGGGCACCAATCCTACCAGGTCCTGTGCCTAGGGCTGGCAATACGGTAGTGCAATATGGTAGTGGTCAAGGCCCACAGGAACTCTTGCTCTCTCAGACCTTGCCAGGTGAGAGGCAGGAAGGAATAAGCCTTGTTTCCTCGTCACAATCTAAATCCTGGAAATAATGAGCTTTGCCAGTGTGCTTATTAAAAACCGCACCACAGTGGTGTGATTTGTCTGCACAGTGTAATGAGATTTTGACCTACTGTCATATGTATAACATTTGTTTTGTGGCATGTGTGTTGTAAATTTTCTCTTGAAATTACTGGCTATGTTGTCCAGTATTGGCTGCTTCTCGTGCTGGTGAAAGGGAACAAATCCATTGCATTGATCTGAGCAAAACTAATTAGGAAGGGATAGTCCTTGGAAAAGAATTCTCCAAAAATGAAATAGGACTGATTTCTAGACTTGCCTGGATTTCTGAATTATCTAAGCCATGATTTAATATTTATTGTTATTATTAAGAAGTTATATAGAGGGGTTTCAATTTCACAAGTCTGGGTAATGAGTAAAAAAAATTTTTTTGAGGGGGGGACAATGTTATACCTTGCTTCTCTTTCCCCCAGTTTCTCCCCTCCAGTCCCTGCCCACAACAAGTTGCATAGTTCATGGTTTAAATGATTTTTTTCCCTGGTCATGGAGCTTGAACTCGGGGCCCGGATGCTGTCCCTGAGCTCTTTTGCTCAAGGCTAGTGCTCTATCACTTTGGGCCACAGCGCTACTTCTGGTTTTCTGGTGGTTCATTGGAGAGGAGTCTCACAGGGACCTTCTTGCTTGGGCTAGCTTTGAACTGCCATCCTCAGATCTCAGGCTCCTGAGTTGCAAGGATTACAGGCACAAGCCCCCAGCTTATGGTTTAATATTTGTGTTTAATATTAAAACCACACTTAAGACAGAAAGGAAAGGGGGCGGGGAGGAAGAGAAGAAGGAAGGATAAAGGGAAAGCAAAGGACAAGAAAACCATGGAGAGATGTAACCTGTTTCTTTAAACTGGCTCACAGTGCTTTCATCTGTATGATTTCACCTTTTCCTGACAGCTTTCTGGACAAATATTATTCTCTTCATTTTAATGTATGCAGGGAGACTAAGTGACTTAATCCAAAGTTTTACTGCTGGTCAGTAGATGAGATAATGGAACACCTACCAGACAATACAGATTACCTGTTTGAAAACGCTTACCTTTCCAAATGTTTATGAGCCATTGAAATCCTGCCATGCACCTACCTCTTCTCACCCCTGTCAGTACACTCACAGGGGGGTCAGAGAAGGCTTCACGTGGACACTTGAGACATTCCCATAGATTCACCTTAACATTGAAGATAGCACAGTCATGGCTTGTGTGGGTTTTCTTTTTTTTTTTTTTTCTTCCTCTCCATATTGCTTTAAATAAAAATCTTGGAGCCACCAGCCATGTAATGATGGATTATTTTAAGTAACAACTGGAGGGGGGGTGTGTGCAGAATAAATTAGAAACACAGACCCTTCCTCCTGGGTTTGGCAGCTTCTGCTGCTGGGATTGGAAATCGTGGATTTCTCTGCTGCCTGTATAGAGGAGGCTGCATGCTCCAGAGGGTGAAAAATGTTAGCCTCTTCTCCAGTGTCTTCTCCTTTGAGACAGCCATCTGCTGACTGACTGCAGCACCCTCTCCGCTGGCCCTAGAGTGGGGTCATACGTGTGACCGAAGGACAATCTGTAAGCCTTCTCAGGGGCAGGCCTCGGTGTTCTGGATTCCCCTGTCAGGGACTTCTCTGACCCCTACCTAAGGCCCTGGGGTAACAGGAGCTGAACACAGCTTTCACAGTCCTGATGAAGTGTGAGATGGTGTTTGATTTCCTTCCACAACACAGGCCCCAGTTCTGAATACTGGCTGGCAGTACACACATGCAGGAACTGGTTTTGTTTTTTTTTCCTTTCTTTCTTTCTTTCTTTCTTTCTTTCTTTCTTTCTTTCTTTCTTTCTTTCTTTCTTTCTTTCTTTCTTTCTTTCTTTCTTTCTCTCTCTCTCTCTCTCTCTTTCTTTCTTTCTTTCTTTCTTTCTTTCTTTCTTTCTTTCCTTCCTTCCTTCCTTCCTTCCTTCCTTCCTTTCTTTCTTTCTTTCTTATCCCCATTAAATGAGACCAGATGGAGGCAAGGGGCAAATTTAGGCTCCCCAGAGGGCAATTGGGCATCCACCCAGAGGCCTATGGGTAAATCTTTTTTTTCTTCCTTTTTAAGGCATTAGAAGTAACAATGGCCAGAACACCCCCCCCCCACACACACACACAAACCTCCATTGGGAGTGCCTAGCTTGATGGGGAATCTATGTGGCTTTTGTGGGAAAGTTGCCCCACCCTTGAGCTGGGGTCAGCTCTGGGTTGAGATGGAGATAGTTAACCTAGTCAATGGCTGGTTGAGTTAGGTAGGGTTGTTAGCCTGTGGTATTCTTCATGGAGCTGAGCAGCTGGCAGGGCTGAGGCTTAGGCCAGATTCAAAAGAGAGGGAGAGAGAGAAGAGTGGAGGGGGGAAAGAGAGATGAGAAGGAACACCGGCCTTGCAGCAGCATTAACTGACCAGACCCACCTTAGTGAGCTATAGACTCACTATAGGCTTCCAGGCCGTGTTCCTTGACCTTTCCTCCACCTGACCATCAAGAATCCCAAGATTTTTTTTTTTTTTTTTTGCTTGTCCTGAGGCTTGAACTCTAGACCTGGGCATGGTCCCTGAGCTTTTGCTCAAGGCTTACACTCTACCACTTAAAGCACAAGGCCACTTCTGGTTTTCTGGTAATTAATTGGAGATAAGAGTTTCCTGGACTTTTCTGCCTGGGCTGGCTTTGAACCATAATCCTCAGATCTCAGCCTCCTGAGTAGCTAGGATGACAGGTGTGAGCCACCAGTGCAGGCTTGTCCTGGAATTTTAATTAGCAGAAAGACATAACATCTACCACTGCAGTCATTGTTTCCATCAGAGAGTGGCAGTCTGCTTACAGTGGCCTTGTGCCGAACACCATTCTCTGCCACTGTGACTCAGACAAGTCACTTCCTTTCTCCCAGTCTCTGTTTCCCCTTTTGTTTAAAAAAAAAAAAAAAGAGCATGTTGGATCAGGTGATTTTTCTAGGCATTTGTGGCTCTGAAGTGATGTGGTTCTTAGGCTTACTTCTCTAGTCTAATTTCTTTTAGGTCCTTAGCAGTTTCCCAATGAAGTGGCAGAATTAAGCTCCGCCCCTTCCGCGCACTGGCTTCTTGAGCTGGGTGGAGAAAGATGGGTTGTGCGCTTTGGGCTCAGCAGGGTCTCCTTAAGTGGAATGGAAACAACCTTTTCAGCCTTTGCCTGGGGTGTAGGTATATATAGCTATTGTCTCCCCATAGGTACACAACAGCTCAGTATTTGTCTATGGATCTCACTTTAAATACACTAGGAGAGCTGGCTATTTAATGTATTCCTGCTGTGAATTCTTGTATAGAATGAAAAGCCAGGCTGGAATTGAACTTTTCTGTATTGAAATTCTGCCTTTGTCAAAGGAGGCCATTCCCCTTGTGTGGTGTGGACTGTCTCCCTCCTTCCTTCAGGTCTTCTAAGCGGCTTCTCCTCTGAAGGACAATTCTTAGAGGGTGCTTAGAGGGTGCTGCCAGCTTTGTCAGGCTTTATTTCTCCTTAGAATGGCACCCAAATTTCTCTCTCCCAGTACAGGGCCTTGTGACCACTTCCAAGTTTTTCTTAGCCTGTCGTAATCAGTACAAGGAAATCTGGGTATTTGATGTGGTTGGTAATTGGAGATTTTTAATTTATTATTATTATTTAGATTTCTAGGAATGGACTGGTGCTTTGTGGTTTTTTCTTTCTTTCTTTCCTTCTTTCTTTCCCTCCCTCCCTCCCTCCCTCCCTCCCTTCCTTCCTTCCTTTTTTTCCCTCCCTCCCTCCCTCTCTCCTCCCTCCCTTCCTTTGTCCTGGGATTTGAACTTGGGTCTTAGGCCCTGTTACTGAGTTTCTTTTGCTCACTGACTCCCAGCTTGTCTCTTAGCATTTTAACTCAAAGTTGACATTCTACAACTTGAGCCTTCTCTTCACTTTTGGTGCTTAATTGGGCATCAGAGTCTCATGAGCTTTTCAAGCCCAGACTGACTTTGAACCACGATCCTCAAAACTCAGCCTCATGAGTAGGTAGGATGACAGGCATGAGCCACCAGTGCTCAGCTCACTTCAGTGCTTCTGTCCTTTGCTATCACTTTGATGCAAAAGTCCAGAGGGGAAAGTCAGTAGCAGGTCATGTGTTCAGACATTTTGTTCTCATTGTTCAGGGTGACGGAACTTAGCCACCTTGGCTTTAAAGGGAGGCAGGACATTCTCCCTTGACACAGACAGATCCCCAATTCCTTAAGGTCTCAAACCCCACTCGCTATCTCTAGCACGTATGTTGGGTGAGAGGCAGCGGGAATGTGAGACAGGAGTTACTTCTTGGTTGCTTCTGGGACACTTTATTTTCTAGAATCACAGCCGTGAGAAGACACATAGCTGGCAGTGCCATAACTCCTTTTTCTTAATATGAATTATAGGACTATCCAATTTAAAAACGCAGTTGGTATGTTCTCAGGGGAGGAGGCGAAAGAGAGCAGGGTTTTTGCCTGTGATATATAACATATTTGAAAACCACAGGTGGCTGCAGATGAGAAAACAGGAAATGGAATTGGGAAGGGGGAGGGAGGCTTTGTCATTTCTCAGGGGCTCTCTCATTTTGCCTTTTAAAGTTGCTCATCAGGACAGGGGATGTGGCCTAGTGGTAGAGTGCTTGCTTAGCATGCATGAAGCCCTGGGTTCCATTCCTCACTACAACATAAACAGAAAAAGCCAGAAGTGGAGCCATGGCTTAAGTTGGCAGAGTGCTAACCTTGAGCAAAAAGAAGTTCAGGGACAGCATCCAGGCCCTGAGTCCACACCCCAGGACTGGCAAAAAATAAATTAATAAAGTTGCTTATCATGGCTCACACCTGCAATCATAGCTACTCAGGGTAGCTGAGATCTGATGATCACAGTTCTAAGTCAGCCCAGGTAGGAAAGTCTGTAAGACTCTTATTTCCAATTAATCACCAAAAAGCCGAAAACGGAGCTTACATGGTAGAGTGCTACCCTTGAGCAAAAAGCCCAGCAGCTTCACTCAGGCCCTGAGTTCAAGCTCCTCTCACCCCCCAGCCTCCTAATTACTCCTGCTATGAAGCCAAGAGAACTGTCCTTTCTTATATTAATTACAGGGGTGATAGGGGAATACATTCGTGCTATGAAAGAACCAAACATTGTGAAAGCAAGCTGACAGCTCACTTCCATTCCTTTCCCCCCCAGGTAGATGGTTTGGCAAGTTGAGTAATATCTTTGCATTCTTATGTATGTGCAGATAGACATATACAGGCTTTTTGTACCTGTATTACCTCAGACTCTGCTTTTTATTCAACATGTTTTTCCAACCTATGTCATGGAGATATTCAAATCAGAACATATAGAATTACTATTTTTTAAAATTATTTTTGTGTGCCAGTGCTAGGGCTTAAACTCAGGGCTTGGGCACTGTCCCTTTGCTTTTTGCTCAAGGCTGGCACTCTACCACCTGAGCCACGGCTCCACTTCCAGCTTTTTGGTGGTTAATTAGAGATAATAGCCTCATGAAGTTTCCTACCTGGGCTGGCTTTGAACCATGATCCTCAGATCTCAGCCTCCTGAGTAGTTAAGATTACAGGTGTGAGCCAGTGGCGCCTGGCTTCTATTCTTCTGTATGGCTACACAACATTGCAAAACATGTCTATACCATAATTTAGTAAAATATTTTTCTGTTGTCAGACATTTCCAGTTTTTTCAGTGTTATAAACACTGCTGTAATTTGCTTGTATATAGATCTTTGTACAGAATGGTAGATTTTGTAAAATAGAGTGGAAGAGGAGGTTGCAGGGTTATAGAAGACATGCAATTTACCATTTTGGTGACTGGCCTTTCTGGCATCTGTTTTAAGCTTTGCACATGGCCCTGCCTGTTATTCAAAATGACAATGGAAGGTTTCAGTGTTGGACATGCTGGGCCGAGCTGCCCGTTCCATCTCCCCTTGTGCACACTGTAGTCAAGGAAACATTCAATTAAGTGCAATTAAAGTAATCAGGACTTCAATTAATCAAGAGTAAGGGGAAAGAGATAAGGTAGCAGAGGCTTAGTGAGAAAGGAGAAAGACATTTCTAGAGGGCTGTCCTGGGGTCAGTACACTTTCAGTGCAATGTTTTGTCCTTTTCTACAAATTTACCTCTGAACAATGAAGGCTAATATTCCCAATGAAAACCTTGACACAAGATTCATCAAAACATGAGCAAAGTGCTTTGTAGACAGGATTTCCTAAAGCAGGAACTATACGTTTTTGAAATGATTAACTACCAGGCTTGAGATTTAAAAATGTTGGGAGGCTTGAACTCAGGGCTTAGGCACTGTCCTTGAACTGTCTCACAGCTATTGCTCTCCTTTTTTTTTTTTTTTTGGCCAGTCCTGGGCCTTGGACTCAGGGCCTGAGCACTGTCCCTGGCTTCTTTTTGCTCAAGGCTAGCACTCTGCCACTTGAGCCACAGCGCCACTTCTGGCCGTTTTCTGTATATGTGGTGCTAGGGAATCGAACCCAGGGCCTCATGTATAGGAGGCAAGCACTCTTGCCACTAGGCCATATCCCCAGCCCCCGCTATTGCTCTCCACTTGAGCCACAGCACCACTTCTGGCTTTTCCTGTTTATGTGGTGCTGAGGAATGGAACCCAGGGCTTCATGCACGCTAAGCAAGCACTCTACCACTAAGCCACATTCCTAGCTCTTATTAATCTTTTTTTTGTGGGTGATAACTGGGATTTGAATTCAGCGACTTGTACTTGCTAAGCAGGTACTCTACCACTTGAGCCATACCCTCAGTTTTATTTTTTTTATTTTGTTTTTTAAAATTTCTGTAATGGACCTAGATTACTTTCATAAAATATAAAATCTGCCAGATGTTGGTAGCTCTCTCTGTAATCCTAGCTACACAAGAAGCTGAGATCTGAGGATCTTGGTTTGAAGCCAACTTGAGCAGGGAAGTCTGCAAGACTTACCTGCAATTAACCAACATAAAGACAGAACTAGAGCTTTTGGCTCAAGCGGTAGAGCACCACCCTTGAGTGAAAAAGCTAAGGGCTGTTGTGCATACACAGCACACACACACACACACACACACACACACACACACACACACAGAACAAAACAAAAATACAGAAAAGCTTGGTAAGTGTAATTTTTTTTTTTTTGGCCAGTCCTGGGCCTTGGACTCAGGGCCTGAGCACTGTCCCTGGCTTCTTTTTGCTCAAGGCTAGCACTCTACCACTTGAGCCACAGCGCCGCTTCTGGCCGTTTTCTGTATATGTGGTGCTGGGGAATCGAACCCAGGGCCTTGTGTATATGAGGCAAGCTCTCTTGCCACTAGGCCATATCCCCAGCCCAGTGAGTGTAATTTTTTGAGTAACATCTTTACTAAAAAGCACATCCCTTGACATCCCCACTAAAAAAGCTTTTCTTGCTTTCTTTCCTTCTACTTGTAGTGCTATCAGCCCAAGCTCCTAGTCTTAGACTTTGTGCCCAGTTTTTATTGCTTCTCATTCCCTCTGCCTAGTCACTCAGTGAATACCAAACCTGTTAGGCACCTCATATCTGTTCCTTCTTTCTTGTCTGTGGTGCTAAGGATGCAACCCAAGGTCTCACCTGTGCTATGGCTTAGCATTTGTTCTTATTAGCTAAGCACATGGGTCTACCATGGAGCTTCCTCCCCTCCCCTCATCTTTATCTTTTTCTCTTTTTTCCTTCATCTCCATTTCTCCTTCCTTCCTTCCTTCCTTCCTTCCTTCCTTCCTTCCTTCCTTCCTTCCTTCCTTCCTTCCTTCCTTCCTTCCTTCCTTCCTTCCTCCTCCTCCTCCTCCTCTTCTTCCTCCTCCTCCTCCTCCTCCCCCTCCTCCTCCTCCCTCTCTTCCTCTTCTTCTTCCTCCTCCCTCCTCCTTTATTCTTCTTGTCTTGCTTTGTTGCCCAGGCTAGCCTCAAACTTTAGATCTTCCTGTCTCTGCCTCCCAGATACTGGGATTACAGGCATGCGCTACCATGACATCAGATCAGTTACCTGATGAACGTTACCCTGACAGATCAACATTACTGGAGCCATATCCTAATATGTCTCCTTGCCACTTGTTTCTTGTTCTTCCTTCCCTACAGCTGGAATGATGTTTCACAAACACTACTTATATCATGGCCCTCCCTTCTCATTACTCAAGATTGTCCCAGCTCCATTAGTAAAGCCTATCTTCTCCTTTTGCCCTCTGAGGCTCTTCTTGATGGGGTAGATATACATGTGCTAGGTGGGTTATAATGGAGGACACCTGGGAGGTGTTGTATACATTTCTGATAATGAGAGAAATCTTTATGACAAGTAGCTACCCCACACTGTCCTCTATGGAGAATTCCTTTCCTCTCCTTTTTTTTGCCACTAAGATCAGAAGTTTTGGAGCACTTGAAATTTCATGGTGCTGAATTTAGAGACAGGAAGAGGCAGCTAGAGGCGATAAAATATGGCTCAGGAAACTTCCACTCTGAATCCCTCCCAATTTTCTGAGGCCTGCTACGTAGGAGGCGCCATGGAGAGAAGCATATTGGCTCTTTTAAGTTCCTTCTCCCAAGAACCACACAGTGGAAAACTTTCATTTTAACTGTTTGCTTTACCAAAAAAGAAGGGGAAATGGGGAAGGGAAAGCAGTAAAGGGGTTGAATAGAGAACAAAGCCCCAGTGATGGAGACCCCTTGGGTGTGGGTGCAGTGGGGGGGTTGGGGGTGGCCACAGGCCACTGAATGATGGCATATGGTCGTCTGTCAAGTGTGCTTCACTGGCAGTGTATGGGGGTGAGACATGCGAGGGTAATGAACCTGCCAGATGGTAGTTACCACCACTAGATCTTGGAGGATCCACTCCCTAGCAGCTATGAGAGTGGGATTCCTAGCTGTAGGGAGGTGTTGTCTGGACCCAAACATTTTGGTAAAGTAGGTACTAAGAGGCTCTTGTAGTCTCACGTTATCCCTTTCCTTAATTAATTAAGTTTGTTGTGGGGCTTGAACTCAGGGCCTGGGCACTGCCCCTGAGCTCTTTGGCTCAAGGCTAGTGTTGTATCACTTTGAGCCATAGCACCACTTCTGGTTTTCTGGTAGAACATGGTTGATGAGAGTCTCATGAACTTTCTTGTCTCGGCTGGCTTTGAACCACAATCCTCAGATCTCAGCCTCCTGAGTAGCTAGGATGACAGGCATGAGCCACTTGGCACCTGGCACCCCATTCCCTTTTCATGTGAACGTGCCCTTCTGATGGACCTAGCTTAACATCAGGTTTAGTCCAGGCAAGAGCTGCCCATCCACTAGTCCAGCCTGGGGTGGTGGTACAGGCCTCTTGGCACTACCCATCCTTTTGGAGTTACTCTTGGCATCTTTCTGCTTATGGAAAGCATTGGTGCAGTCCCACCCAGCAGAAAGACTTCTTCCAAAGGCCATAATTCCTGTCCAGCTCTGCTGTCTCACAGCTTTCTTTCCTGTCCCTTCTCCCCTTTGACCGTTGGCAGTTGGCAGGTTTCTTGAGTACTTGCAGGCTGCATGTGTCCTTTCCTCCTGGCTCTTTGGAAGCCTGCCCTGGTTTGAGCCTGCCCCTAGTTTTGTAAAACCATTAGCCACGCCAAGCTTTATGCCTGCAAAGCTTTGGGCCTTGGCTTTCCAGGGTTGAGAGTAGTGTGGCTAACTCTTGTGGAGTCAAGGGAATGGGGAAACTTAGAGACCATAGGAGGGAGCCACATGGATTCCATGCCATTCTGAGTCAGCCTCTGTCCAAGGACAGCCTCCCAGTGCAGTGGAAAGGAGAGCTACTGTTAACTGAATGGTTTCTCTGTGCTAGGCACTGCACTGTATGCTCTGGGAGCATTAACCTATAGAATCTTCCCACTAAAAACTAGTTCCTGCCCAGCACTGGTGGCTCACACCTGTAGTCCTAGCTACTCAGGAGACTGAGATCTGAGGATCACAGTTTGAAGGCAGCCTGGGCAGGAAAGTTTTTGACACTCCAGTTAATCTCCAGTTAAACACCAAAAAGCGAGAAGTGGTGCTGTGGCTCAAGTCATAGTATTAGCCTTGAGCAAAAAAAGCTCAGGCACAGTGCCCAGGCCCTGAGTTCAAGCCCTAGAATACTAGAACACACACACACACACACACACACACACACACACACACACACACACGTTCCTGGTTTTGTCATGGAGAAACTTACTGAGTAACTTGTCACAGGTCACAAGCTAGATGATGGCAAGATTTGGGGCTCTGACTCAGATCTGCCTGATTTCAAAGCTCTCTGTGTGTGTGTGCGCGTGCCCAGCTCTAGGCCTTGAACTCCCTCTCTGGATTCCATCTCTGATCTTTTTTGTTCAAGGCTAGCGCTTTACCACTTGAGCCACAGCCACTTCAGTTTTTGAGTGATAAATTAGAGATAAAGTCTCACAGGGACTTTTCTGCTTGGGTTGGCTTCGAACTGCGATCCTCAGATCTCAGCTTTCTGAGTAGCTAAGATTACAGGAGTGAGCCATCAGTGCCTGGCGACACTTTTGGCTTTTTAAAATAGCTTATTGGAGGGCTGGGAATGTGGGTTAGTGGTAGAGTGCTTGCCTAGCTTGAATGAAGTCCTGGGTTCAATTCCTCAGTACCACATAAACAGAAAAAGCTGAAAGTGGCGCTATGGCTCTAGTAGCAGAGCGCTAGCCTTGAACAAAATGAAGCTCAGAGACAGTGCTCAGGCCCTGAAAAAATAGTTTATTAGAGATGAGTTTCACAGATTTTCCTGCCCTAGCTGGCTTTAAATCACGATTCTCAGCTCTCAGCCTCTTGAGTAGCTAAGATTCCAGACGTGAGCCACCAGCACCCGGCTGAAGCCTGTGTCTTAACCTGTGTACCCTGCCACCTTTCTAGATAGATCCCAAAAGTGTACATCCTACATAGAGGATTCACCACATTTTTAAGGTCATTGGAATGTTTGCTGAACACTCAATGCACATACCATGCCTATTATGTGTAGAAGTAGCTGATTTGAGTTTCTTTCTTTCTTTTTTTCCTTTTTGCCAGTCCTGGGGCTTGAACTCAGGGTGTGAGCACTGTCTCTGGCTTCTTTTGGCTCAAGGCTAGCACTCTGCCAACTTGAGCCACAGCGCCACTTCTGGCTTTTTCTATATATGTGGTGCTGAGGAATCGAACCCAGAGCTTCATGTATGTGAGGCAAGCACTTTGCCACTAGGCCATATTCCCAGCCTCTGATTTGAGTTTCTTACTCACCTGTAAAATTGGCCATACCATTTTGTAGGATGGGCATGGGAGGAAACTGAGTCTCAGAGACATTACCCAGTTCATAAGTGATGCAGTCAGGATTTCCCCTAAGTCTGGGTTACATCAATCCCAGCATTCTCTTTTCTGACTTTTCCCCTTCTTCCTCACTGAACCTCTTCTGTAGTTTTCTCTGTCTGGAACTTCATTAATGTTTCTTACTGAGCCTACAGGATGCCTGCACCCAAACAGCTCAGCGTTCCAAGACAGCCATTTTCTTTGAAGGTAGGGAGGGTCTGAGTGAAGAGAGGACAACACTGGGCCAGAATTGGGGGGGAGAGGTGAGGTGAGGGGTTCCTTCCTTCTATTTGCATGGAGAATTGAGACCTAGATTGTTTCTAAGCCCATTTTTTTGTTTTCTCCCCTCTCTCCTTTCTCAAATTAGGGTGAAGGTTGCCGAACTGCCCCCCTGGCTGGACACGTGGGGTTTGACAGCTTGCCTGACCAGCTGGTGAATAAGTCAGTCAGCCAGGGCTTCTGCTTCAACATCCTGTGCGTGGGTGAGTTATTTCCATAGCAGGAAATTCTATTGCAGAATATGGATCCTTAATGGTGGCTGGATGTGGCTTTGCAGGTAATTAGGTTCAATAATGTGTCATTCTGATCTAGTTGCAAGAACTCCCCTCCCCCTTTCCCTCTTAGCCCTCTGCTCGTTTTTTTATAAGCAGCCAGCCATAATTACATTTTTTTCCCTGGCTAGACCAGAGTCTGGGCTCATACCTTGGGGAAAACAGGGCTGTGTAAAAACCAGTGGAAATTCTTTTTTTTTTTTTTTTTTTTTTTTGGCCAGTCCTGGGCCTTGGACTCAGGGCCTGAGCACTGTCCCTGGCTTCTTCCCGCTCAAGGCTGTAGCACTCGGCCACTTGAGCCACAGCGCCGCTTCTGGCCGTTTTCTGTATATGTGGTGCTGTGGAATCCAACCTAGGGCCTCGTGTATCCGAGGCAGGCACTCTTGCCACTAGGCTATATCCCCAGCCCCCAGTGGAAATTCTTTGTACAGGGGGTTAGTCAGCTCACCGACTGCTGTCAAGCTCATCCTGATTAAAGAAGGCATGAACCAGGTCATAACTGAGAGGTTATGATGGCTGAGGAAAGAAAAATGCCTGCTCACCAGCTTTGATAAGTGGGTTGGGCATGTTGGTTTCATTGTAGCTCCTCTAGCCTTGGTACAAGTGCACAATGCTAAGATCTTTTATTCCCCTTAACTGTATCTCTGGCCCTGCAACTTTTTTTTTGTTTTGTTTTGTTTTTTTGGCCAGTCCTGGGCCTTGGACTCAGGGCCTGAGCACTGTCCCTGGCTTCTTCCCGCTCAAGGCTAGCACTCTGCCACTTGAACCACAGCGCCGCTTCTGGCCGTTTTCTGTATATGTGGTGCTGGGGAATCGAACCTAGGGCCTCATGTATCCGAGGCAGGCACTCTTGCCACTAGGCTATATCCCCAGCCCCTGGCCCTGCAACTTTTAATCTCAACTGTGGGAGCCACATCTTTTTGAAAATTGTTTCGATTTGTTTCTTTGGAGACAAGGTCTCCTTTGTTTTAGTAGTAGTCTTGGATCTTCCTTTCTCAGCCTGTTGAGTGCTGGAATTCTAGATTTCTGCGGCATACTCAGCTCAGAAGCCATATGTGAGTCTCCTCTATGTGCTAATCATGGCATAAAGAAAGTTCAGTGTTAAGGAAATGAATGGACGAGACAACTTTACAGGAGTCACTCATGGTTCCTCGGTCTCTCATATCAGCTCATTAGGTCCTTAATCTGCAGCGTGAGCAGAACAAGTAGCATTTATATCCTTGTAGAACCCATGGAGACACACAGACTTGAGAAAGAAAGGATTAACCCCAGGCAACAAAGAAAACATGGCAGAGCGATAACACAGACCCAGGCCTGGCCTTCCTGTTCCTCTTACTGCCTTTCCAGCTGCTGCCAACAATATCTTTGGAGAACGATAGCAATTGGAAAGCATCAAGTACTAATCATGCAGCCACAAGGAACAACAGTGCCTTCATATTCTTTAAATGTCTCCTTAGACCTTAGAAACCCCAAATTTGCAAACACAATCATACAATTTTCACCCCACAGAGCAGCAAGAAAACCTATATATTTTCAGTGACTTCCTTCTGAACCTTAATGATTATATAAATACCGTAATAAAGTCAGTTTTCATACTGGCTGGAACACTCAAAACACTCCGGCTAATTGCCTTTGCTTATTATTATAAATTTTTTTGGGGTCCGCCGTGGGGCTTGAACTCTGGGCCTGGGCACTGTCCCTGTGCTCTTCAGCTCAAGGCTAACACTCTACCACTTAAGCCATGGCACAACATCCCTTGGCATATTTTTGTATAGGTTTTGTAAGGAACTCATTCATGGTGTAGTTTGGAGCTACCATTGCATCAAATGTATTCTTTATTTACAACTTCTTTTTTGTTTTCACTTAAGGTTAGTATTTTCTTGGACTTTTTCTTCTCTTCTCTCCCTATCACTCTTTCCTATGTCATTTTCTGTAAGGGAATTGCTGTCCTTACAGATAGAAAACAACAAAGCAACTTCTAAATATGGAGGGTAGGCAACTCAAGTTAGGCTCACACACTAGCGAAATGATCCCTTTCCATGTGTCAGATTCAGGACCTATGACATGAAAATATTTGTTTTATACACTTACACATTTAGAGTCCAGATCAAGCCTACCAACCTTTTGAATGCTGACAATCTAACTCATAGTTACATTTAGGAGTTATATGTAGGTGCTATTACGATGGGGGAAACAAAACAAATCAAAGACAGAATGATGGCCATCAAGAGCAAATGCCATCATATTAGCACCACCAAATCTCTGTTTAACAAGATCTCCAATCTTTGGCTTGTGGCCAACTTCTTTCCCCTAATATTTGATTACTGAAATATTCCAGCACAAACATATCAGATTCCCTTGGCATTCTTCCCAGAGCTTCCTCCATATGACCTGAGCTGAAGTTTCAGATGAGAAATGACCAAAATTCACCCAAAAGCAACATTTCAATACCAAGTGCACAACAGGGCAGACCCTAGAGAGCTTCACGACCCAGAATGTGTGAATCAGAATGGCTCCCAATGGTGGAAATATGTAGGGGGACTTGACCTGGAGATCACAGGCTCCCCTGGGGTCCAAAGACCAAGACAACGTGACTGGAAAAGTAGTAGCTCCTACTCCCTCCCCCCCATGCCTTATCCAACTACAGCTGCTTAAGCCTGCACCTGCCGGGATGGTATAGCTCAGGGGCCCAGGACAGTCTCTCCAAGAGGGGCAGGGGGGCTGGGAATGTGGCTTAGTAGTAGAGTGCTTGCCTAGCATGCATAAAGCCCTGGGTTCGGTTCCTCAGTACCATGTAAACAGAAAAAGCCAGAAGTGGCACTGTGGCTCAAGTGGTAGAGTGCTAGCCTTGAGCAAAAAGAAGCCAAGGACAGTGCCCCGGCCCTGAGTTCAAGCCCCAGGACTGGCAAAAAAAAAGAGGGAGGAAGGAAACCCTTATACCCTAAGGCGCTCTCGCTCTATCTCTGTCTCTGTCTCTCTCTCTAACTCCTCTTAGACCTGTGTGTGAAACCATTAGTCCCACCTGGATGGGGTTCATCTTTTATTTTAATTATTGTTATGAAGGTACTGATGGGTTACAGTTACATAAGTGAGGTAAGGAGTACATTTGTTTTTGAACAATGTCACCCCTTCCCTTGTTCTCTCCCGGTGACCGGGGTTTTATCTGAGGCTCCTGTACCCTATGCTCACTGAGCCAAGGTCACCTTGGCATGCAGTCTCACGCCATGGTGCTGGGTCCTCATTGACTTGGCAGAGAGGCCATAGATTGGCTGGTGAAGGTGATCTTTTCCTCTTAGGACTTTGACAGCAGGTGTTCATGCCTATTGCCTGTGCAAGACTGTCAGGTGTACTTCCTTGGTGATGGTTAGAAAACGGTTCTGTTTGGGCATAAAATGTGTTCCTCCAAAGTATTTTTACATAAACTTGTGACAATGCTAGTTTGCATTATTAGCTAAGATTTATGATCTATTTTCCACATAATTTCTCTTGAAGCTCATGTTCAGCAGAGTTATCTGATCTACAGGTGTGTGTGTGTGTGTGTGTGTGTGTGTGTGTGCATGTGCACCTGATTGCTGAAATTGAGAGAGACAGATTTTTATGAATTCAGACCCTGATTTATAATAAGAGTACCCATAAGTGGTTCCCATAATTATTATTTTGAGCTGTGCACATTGGTGTCAACATATTGTAACTCCTGTCCAATAGATTGTCTGAGGCTGATGATAATTACTGAGTGGGCTGAGGTTCCTCTTCTTCCATCCAAAGTCATTTCTGGGCCAGGGACTGGTGGCTCACGCCTGTAATTGTAGCTACTCAGGAGGCTGAGATCTGAGTATCAAAGTTTGAAGCCAGCCTGGGCAAGAAAGTTCTGCTGTGGGCCTGGGAATATGGCCTAGTGGCAAGAGTGCTTGCCTCATATACATGAAGCCCTGGGTTTGATTCCTCAGTACCACATAAACAGAAAAAGCCAGAAGTGGTGCTGTGGCTCAAGTGGTAGAGTGCTAGCCTTGAGCAAAAAAAAGCCAGGGACAGTGCTCAGGCCCTGAGTCCAAGGCCCAGGACTGGCAAAAAAAAAAAAAAGGCCCGCTGTGAGACCTTTACCTTCAATGAAGCACCAAAAGCCAGAGGTGGGACTTTGGCTCAAGTGGTAGAGCACTAGCCTTGAGCACTAATGCTCATGAACAGCACCCAGGCCTTAAGTTCAAGTCCCTGGATTAGCACAGAAAAAATTCTATCATAAGCCAGGCACCAATGTCTCATGCCTATACTCCTATCCACTGAGGAGGCTGAGATCTGAGGGTCACAGTTCAAAGCCAGTGCAGGCAGAACATCCCTGTGAGGCTTACCTCCAATGAACCACTCAAAAACCAGAAGTGGCACTGTGGCTCAAGTGGTAGAGTGCTAGTCTTGAACACAAAGAGGCTCAGGGTCAGCACCGAGGCCCTGAGTCCAAGCCCTACAACCGTAAAAACAAAGCAAATTAAAAAAAAAAAAAACAAAAAAAAAAACAACCACACAACAAATCGAACAACAGACAAAAATCCTTTTGGGGCTAGAAATGTGGCTTAGTGGTAGAGCACTTGCCTAGCATATATGAAGCCCTGGATTCAATTCCTCCATACCCCATGGACAGAAAAAGCCAGAAGTCGCATGGCACTGTGACTCAACTGCTAGCCTTGAGCAAAAAAAGCTCAGGGATGGTGCCCAGGCTCAGAGTTCAAGCCCCAGGATTAGCCAAAAAGAAAGGAAAAAGAAAATTCTGTCTTATTCTTGTTTTTGTCCCTGAGCTTCTTTTGCTCAAGGCTAGCACGCTACCACTTGAGCCATAGCACCACTCCTAGCTTTTTCCTGTTTATGTGGTACTGAGGATCGTACCCACGGCTTTATGCATGCTAGACAAGCACTCTACCACAAAGCCACATTCCTAGCCTCCTATCTTATTCTTTAGCTTCAGAAAAATTTGAAGATCCCATGATTGTAGATGTGATTACAGGAAGTCTCAAAGGAGCCACCAGAGCCCACAGTACGTGTATTCTGGGAGCCATTGCTTTGTGTCTCTGGGGACAATTCATCCACATGTGGCAACAATAGGAAGGGCTGGGTGAGGAGCACAAACGGCTATAATAATAATATTTACTTTGAAGCTGCTCTGGATTCCAGGCTCAGCTGTGCTCTATTGCACTTGGAAAACACACAAGAGAAGTAGGATTGAGGCATACTACCGGAGCAAGGAAAGGGCAGCTAGCATTCTCTAAAAGGTCACTGGCCAATTGTTCCCGTCCCTTTGTGTCTGGGAAAGGCAGCTGCTCACCTAAAAGACAGGCTGCTAGCATCAGTCAGCATTGAATGAGGCATCACAGGACAAAACTTGCTGTGGTTTGTATTATTATCCATTGGTTTCCATGGTGTCATTCTTCCCGCCATAGCTGATTTAAAGCTACCCATATGACATTGATGCAGGCAGACTCCGGAAGAGAGGGAGGAAGCTGGACAAAGCCGGCTGGAGCATGTCAGGGTCTGCCAGCCTCTGTCAGTTCAGGAAGGAGAAAGGGCAAAGTCACAGAACCAGGCAGGACCCTGTTCCCAAACCATAGACTCCCTAGATCAACTGGACTTCCTGGAGTATTTTCCTTTTGGACATCTTCCTGTTGAACTCAGACCTATTTCTCTTGATTTACCCCAGCATTCTAGCTCACTGTTGTAAAGCATTTGCCTAGTAAAACCAGGGGTTCAGCCCCCAGCACCTCCAATAATAAGAGAAAAGTAACAAAGGCGAAGGAGACTTGAGCTCCATTTCAACTGGGATAGTGGCTCTTTTTTTTTGCTTGTTTGTTGTTGTTTTTTTCGTCTGTCATGAGGCTTGAACTCAAGGCCTGAGTGCAGTCCCTGAGCTTTTGCAATCAAGGTTAGCACTCTACCACTTTGAGCCATAGCTCTACTTCTGTTTTTCTGATGGTAATTGGAGATAAGAGTTTCATAGCTTTTCCCGACTAAGCTGGCTTTGTTTTTGTTTTTGGCCAGTCCTGGGTTTGGACTCAGGGCCTGAGCACTGTCCCTGGCTTCCTTTTTGCTCAAGGCTAGCACTCTGCCACTTGAGCCACAGCGCCACTTCTAGCCATTTTCTGTATATGTGGTGCTGGGGAATCGAACCCAGGGCCTCATCTACATGAGGCAAGCTCTCTCACCACTAGGCCATATCCCCAGCCCTGTCTCTGGCTTCTTTTTGCTCAAGGCTAGCACTCTACCACTTGAGCCACAGCACCACTTCTGGCCATTTTCTATATATGTGGTGCTGGGGAATCAAACCCAGGGCTTCATGTATACAAGGCAAGCACTCTTGCCACTAGGCCCTATTCCTAGCCCCCTGAGCTGGCTTTGAACTGTAGTCCTCAGATCTCAGTTTCCTGAGTAGCTAGGAGTACAGGTGTGAACTGTCAGCTCCTGGCTGGGGTAGTGGCTCTTGTTGATCTCTATGTCCTTAGCCTCTGGCTTCTATTAAAAGTTAGGGAACTACTTGGCAAGCTGAGCAAATTTATCATGCTTAGGGGTCTTTTTTCCCCCATATATTTACAATATACCCTAATTAATCTGACCTCTCCTATCTTTCTACATTCTAGATCTCTTAACTCTTTTTCTTTTTTTTTTTTTTTTTTTTTTTTTTTTTTTTTTTTTGCCAGTCGTGGGGCTTGTACTCTGGGCCTGAGCACTGTCCCTGGCTTCTTTTTCTCAAGGCTAGCACTCTACCACTTGAGCCACAGCGCCACTTCTGGCCTTTTCTATATATGTGGTGCTGAAGAATCGAACCTAGGGCTTCATGTGTTCAAGACAAGCCCTCCTGCCACTAGGCCATATTCCCAGCCCCGCTTAGGAGGTCTTTTGCTGGGGCAGAGTGGTTAAATGCATAGACTCCAGCAGCCTTGATGCAAATGCTTCTGGCTCCACCACTTACCTGTTTGCGACGTTGGCTTGTTACTTTCTCCACATTGTAAAGATTAGGAAAGGTAGGAGCAGGAGAGGCTGAGCAACACAGGGAATTCACACAGCTAATGAGGGGCTATGTAAGCTAACTGTAAATGGAGGCCACACTCTGGTGTCCTGGCACTGGCTGGGGTGGAGTTCAGTGGGAGAGGTTGCTCATGCAACATGCATTTAGGCCCTAGGCTCCAACCAAGATCTTCAGATCTCAGCCTCCTGAGTAGCTAGGATTTAAGGCGTAAGTCACCAGAGCCGGAACAAGAGTGCTGAACGTGTGTGTGTGTGTGTGTGTGTGTGTGTGTGTGTGTGTGTGTGTGTATTTGTGCCAGTACTGGGGCTTGAGCTCAGACCCTTATGCTGTTCCTTGTCTTTCTTGCTCACGGCTGGCACTTTACCATTTGAGCCATGCCTTCAGTCCAGCGTTTTGCTGGTTAATTGCTGGTAGAGTTTTGAGGACTTTTCTTTCCAGGCTGGCTTCAAACCTTGGTCCTCCAGGTCTCAGCCTCCTGAGTAGCTAGGATTATAGGCATGAGTTACTCCACCACTAGGCCATATTCCCAGCCCATGTGCATAGTTTTAAGTAACTAGTGTCTCCATGCTCTGGGAGGGCTGGGGAGGAGGAGAACAGAAGGCGATTGATTCCTTGGGACTCCTTAAATTTCCTACTGAAATCTAATTGCCAAGTTGCTACCTTCCTGCTGGCTGACCAGATCCCACTTAGGCCTTGTGCCTCCCTCCCCCAACACAATACCAGCCCTGGGCAGCTGTTAGAAGGGACCATATCTCAAGCTCTGGCTGGGTTTGTGGCTGCCATTGAGAGATTCCCCTCCCCCTCCCAGCTTGACACTGCTGGGAACATGGCCACTGAAGAAGCATAGAGAGAACAGCCTTGACTCTCTGCTCTTTTTATGATAGTGCATTTATTACCATTCCATAAACACCAGGAGTTTCTTTTCGTTCAGAAAAAAGAAACTGCTATCTCATTTCCAAAATGCTTCTGTGCTGGCATGCATCTGGATGTTCATTTTGCTGCCCTTCAACCAGGATGCTTAGCCCGCCTGCCCAGCCCTTATTTCTCCAGCTGTTCAAACAGGGTGGGTCCCCTGCTCACCAGTGCTACTCTTTCCTTGTTGTTGGTGTGGGGGTTGAACTCAGGGCCTGGGCACTGTCCCTGAATTCTTTTGCACTGGGCTCACGATCTACCACTTTGAGCCATGGCACCGCTTCCGGTTTCCTGATGGCTAAATGGAGTTACATGGACTTTCCTGCTCAGACTGGCTTTGAACTGTGATCCTCAGATCTTAGCCTCCTGAATAGCTAGGATTACAGGGTGAGCTACTGGCACACAACCTTGCTATGCTACTTCTTATTTTTTGTCAGTCCTGGGGCTTGAACTCAGGGCCTGGGCACTGTCCCTGAGCTTTTGCTCAAGGCTAACTCTCTACCACTTGAGCCACAGCACCACATCCAGCCTTTTCTGTTTATATGGTACTGAGGAATCGAACCCTAGTCTTCATGCATACTAGGAAAGCACCCTACCACTAAGCCACATTCCCAGCCTGCAGAGTTATTCTTTTTCTTTTCTTTTTCTTTTTTTGCCAGTCCTGAGGCTTGAACTCAGGGCCTGAGCACTGTCCCTGGCTTCTTTTTGCTCAAGGCTAGCACTCTGCCACTTGAGCCACAGCGCCACTTCAGGCCTTTTCTATATATGTGGTGCTGAGAAATGGAACCCAGGGCTTCATGCATACGAGGCAAGCACTTTACCACTAGGCCATGTTCCCAGCCCCCCCCCCCCGCAGTACTACTTTTAAGCACTAAAGATTCTTTCCCAGAATTCTTAAGATGGGGAGCCAGTGAGAGCATGTTGGGTGCTGGGGAGACTGGGCCTACCTTTTTCTAGGAGCTACTGGACTTTGAGTTAGGAGCTTATGTCAGGAGAGGGCTGGAGACGCATATGGAAAATCCATTAGGCATTTACCAAGACTAGCTAGAATATATCTTGCATCTCAGTGCTGCAACCACCCTGTGCACCTCTGAAATGCCGGCCCCATTTTCAGTTAAGATGCACCCCTACTTTAGGAGGCATGTATGTGTGTGTGTCGGGATCCCACTGCTTTGCCCGTCTGTCACCTTTCATGGCAAGATCCCAACTCATCCTGTTTTTCTTGGGACTCAAATACTTCCTGTTCCATTAGAGGTGGACTTTAGAGGCCTCCTTTCACTCTTTGCTGCTAATGGATCTAGCAGACCCTGGCTAGAAACCTGATCTATTTGAGCACCCATTTCCGTACACCCTGGCCATCTGCTATGTTACCCAGATATAGAGATGAAACTGAATGGTCTCCTTGTCTCCCCCATCCCCCCTTCCCTCACTCTGCCCTTCTTACTCTTTCTCCTCTCCTCACACAGAATGTTGTCATCATAGATATTTTTGAAAGCACCTCCTCCCTCGACAGCTCATTATTCAGGATAAAAGAAGCTTGGAACATGTGAAGTTAGACACACCCAAAAGGGTGGAGAGAGATGGAGCCTTTTGGGGATTTCTAAATGTGTAGCTTTAGCTTAAGCCCTGGTACTGCTTTGCAAATGTGTACTGTGGGTCCCAAAGGGGAGATTTCCAGGTTAAGAGCCGCCCAGTGCAAGCTGTGAAGAAAAGGCAAAGCTCTGAAGTCTTCGACACACATGTACACCACCCCCCCCCCCAAATAGTCAAAGCTCACACATATCCCCTGCTTGGGGAGGGGTGGGAAGAAGGATAGTACAGGAAAATCATAGCTGTGCAAAGGGTAGTGAGAGTCTTTCACTACTGACATTTGTTCCAGAATTGTTTGGGGTGGGGTGCGGTGGAGCTGGATAGGGTGGGAGGCCAAATACCTTCTGGATCCTTGGCTATTCTAAGTAGTTTTAGAGCCTAGCCCAGCTTGTGGTTTCCTATCAGATTCCTGCCTAACTCTCCTGTCACCAACTTCCCTCCAAATTGTGTCTTATGATGTCTCATTCCTGAAGTGGCTCTAGGCAGTGCCTTCATAGGCCCTGGATTCCCAAAAATAACCTCCCCAAACCTTTGCCAGTCAGCCCCAGCCCTTCCCCCACTCATCTCCTCCTGAGATTCCAGACTTTTAAAATTCCAATGTTTTAGTTTATTAGTGTCCTTCAGCCTATTAGTTAAACAAACAAATGACTAGTTTGTTTGAAATTTAAGGAGAACAGTAATTTGTGCTGTGCCCCCCCCCATTAGCTAAAAATAGTTCCCAGCAGTCTGGGAAGAAGCCTAGGGCAGACTCAGTCTTCCTACTGGAGATACACCAGGACTCATACAGAGTGTCTGGGGGAGCTGAGGAGGGGTAGGAAGGCGGACATGTTTGTTTGACAAACAGTTTTGTCTCTGAAAAAAAAAAATTAAGGGGCTGGGGATATGGCCTAGTGGCAAGAGAGCTTGCCTCCCATACATGAAGCCCTAGGTTCGATTCCCCAGCACCATGTATACGGAAAACGGCCAGAAGGGGCGCTGTGGCTCAGGTGGCAGAGTGCTAAGCCTTGAGCGGGAAGAAGCCAGGGACAGTGCTCAGTCCCTGAGTGCAAGGCCCAGGACTGGCCAAAAATAAATAAATAAATAAATAAATATTTTCATATAGTAAAAAAAAAAATTTTAAATAGCCCTTTCATGGTTTTTGTTGTTGTTGTTGTTGTTGATCCATGGCTGGAACTCAGGCCCTGGTCACTGTCCTTGAGTTCTTTTTGTTCTAGGCTAGCACTCTACCACTTTGAACCACTGTGCCACTTCTGTTTTTTTGGTAGTTCATTGGAGTATGAGAGTCTCACAGACTTTCCTGCCTGGGCTGGCTTTGAACCATGATCCTCAGATTTCAGCCTCCTGAGTAGCTAGGATTGCAGGTGTGAGCCACCAGCACCCCACTCCTTTTTCTTTAATTTTTTCTTTTCTTTCCTTTTTCTACCAGTCCTGGGCCTTGAACTCAGAGCCTGAGCACTGTCCCTGGCTTCTTTTTGCTCAATTCTAGCACTTGAGCCACAGCGCCACTTCTGGCCATTTTCTATATATGTGGTGCTGAGGAATTGAACCCAGGGCTTCATGTATACAAGGCAAGCACTCTTGCCACTAGGCCATATTCCCAGCCCCTCTTTAATTTTTTCTTATTACTAAACTATGCATGTTCCACTTGGGAAACACGGCGAAGTTTAAAGAAATACAAAGCACACACAATCCCATCACTCAGGTAAGCACAGGTAAAAGTATATTGTGTTTGCTTCCAGTCTTTCTAGCCATAATTATACCTCTCAATTACTACCTAGAACATAAATTGCTATTATTATTTAATATATAATATTATTATATGTAATTATTACTTATGTTATGTATTAACATAATAATAACATATGTATTATTATTTTTTTTTGCCAGTTCTGGGCTTGAACATAGGGCCTGAGCACTGTCCTTGAGCTTCTTTTGCTGATGGCTAGTTGAGTCACAGCTCCACTTCTGGCTTCTTAGTGATATTAATATGACATAAGAGTCTTACAGTCTTTCCTGCCTGGTTTGACTGATCCTCGGATCTCAGTCTCCTGAGTTGCTAGCATAAATTCTTTTTCTGGATAGACACTCTAGATAATAAAGTCTGAAATGACAGAAACCATCTGAGGAGTAAAATGGAAATTTTACTCAATTCCAGTTAGCATGCAGTGACTGCTAGCTCACACATTCCCTTTGATCATTGTCATGTCATGGAGTCCATATAGTCAGTGTGTTTCCCTCTGCTTTTCCCTAGGTGTCTTGTGTGTATTTGCGCACATACACATCACCTGAAACATGGCGTGTAATGGCCACATAGTCACTATGTGACTTATCTTTCTGCTTTTCAGGAGAGACGGGTTTGGGCAAGTCCACCCTCATGGACACTCTGTTCAACACCAAGTTTGAAGGGGAGCCAGCTACCCACACACAGCCGGGGGTCCAGCTCAGATCCAATACCTATGACCTTCAAGAGAGCAACGTGGGGCTGAAGCTCACGATTGTCAGCACAGTGGGCTTTGGGGACCAGATCAACAAGGAAGACAGGTAAGGATGGCAGTTGGGGGGCAGGGGCACAGGGTAGGGCATTGCAGGGAGGAGCTCAGGAAGGTATCATGGATGCTGAGGTCTAGTCTGTCTCCCCATAATGGCAGGTAGTAGGTCCCTCAAGCACCATAGCACAGCCCAGGGCCTTACCCACTGCTCTAACCCTGTACACTTGGCCTAAAGAAGGCTATTTTCCCAGTATGCATGGGTGTGCCCTCACGTGTGCATTAAGATGAGCATTCGGCACATTTTAAGGTTCTTACCTTGTGCCTGGTGTCATGTTCTTGGAATCTGAAAAGGTACACATAGTATCTGTCCTTGAGGCATTCCTAGGCAAGATCAGTGCTATGTAAATAAGCCAATAATTTCCATAGAGTGCTATGTGTTCTTTAAAAGACAAGGTACAAAGAGGCAGGGGTGACTAGTGTCATTTCTTTGCAGATAGAGGAGGTCAGGGTCAGGGAAGCTTTCACAAAGCGTTCTCCCCCCTCTCCCCCCCATGATTCTTGAAAGGTGAATCATACTGCCAGACAGATAAGGGATGGAACAGAAGGGCATTCCAGGAAGAGGTAATTGCTGAGACAAAGGCAAAGTGATGCAGAGTTCTAGTGTGGGTGTTGGAGGCGGGGCTCAGGTGGTAGAGAGCCAGCCAATGAGCAAAAAGCTTAGAGTCCTGGTCTCCAATTAAAAAAAAAAAAGAAAGAATTTTAAGAAACTGCCTCTGTTTGGCTATACAGTTACTGAGAAGCTTATGAAGCTTAAGCTTTTAAATGTTAGTCATAAGGTAGTATTCGTTTATTTGGAAGGTTTAGAATAAGTGTAAGTCCCTCTGAAATCTGCATCTGCCCCCGAGCTTAGCAGTTGAAGTGAGGAGAGGACAATAGAGGTAAGTGAGTCTGCAATGGTTCCAGACCCTTGAGGGATTTACAGGTGCATTTATGTGGAGCCATTGAAAGATAGTGTGGCTGAATTTGGCAAAACACCTGTCTAGCAAGTGCCAGACCTTGAATTCAAACTCCAGTACCTCAAAGGTGGTAGGTGAGCTGTTGATGCATGGCTATTTTATTTTTTTTATTAGTGTGTATTAGCTGTACAAAGGGGTTTCACTTTGACTACATTAATCCTCTCCACTACTCTTTCCTTATGTCATCTTTATACATAAACCTAATATGCTAGTTGCTGTAATCCTAGCTAGTCAGGAGGCTGAGATCTGTGGATCACAGTTCAAAGCCAACCTGAGCAGGAAAGTCTGTGATACTCTTACCTCTAATTAACCACCAGAAAACTAGAAGTGGAGTTGTAGCTCAAAGTGCTAGAGCACAAGCCTTGAGTGAAAAAACTCAAGGACAGTGCCCAGGCCCTGAGTTCAAGCCCCAGGATTGGTACCCCCCCCCCAAAAAATACATGAATATTAAAGACGTGTGTATGTATTCATCTTTCATTTTTTTCTCCTTCTTGTCTTCCCAGAAGTCCCACAGTTACAGTGATTTTTTCTTCTTTATACAATGATTTTTTAATTTTTAATTTTTTAGGTCTACATTCCACACAAGAGAAAACATTTCTATACTTTATGAATATATGTAGCTCCTTAAGATGATGTAAATGCTGTTTTCCATTTGAGATTCTAGAGAGAGATGTCTGCCTTCCCCTTCCTTCACTGTGTTATTTTCCCCCTGCCTAGGGGGATGTAACCTAGGCTGGATGCTCCTCAGCCTGGGATCTCAGTTTTGTGCTATCATGCTAATCATCCTAATCTTGTTAGCATGAGGATAATTAGATTTTGTACCATCAGTCCAGTAGTTGGGCTACAATGTGCTTGATCTCAGCTGCAGATTTTTCAGAAACTTCTCAGTTAAGTTGGTCACAGCTTTTTCAGTTACATTTATTCAACATAATGATGGCTTGGGGAGAATGAATGGATACCGCCCCTTACAGGCAAATCTACTTCTGTTATTTCTTATTTGTTTGTTCGTTTGCTTATTGTGTCAGTATTGGGGCTTGAACTCAGGGTGTGAGTGTGTCTCACTGAGCGTTTTTACTCAAAGCTAGTGTTCTGTAACTTTAGCCACACCTCCACTTCTGGTTTTCCGTTAGTTAATTAGAGATGAGTACCACAGACTTTCCTACTTGAGCTGGCTTCCAACCTTGATTCTCAGATCTCAGCCTCCTGAGTAGCTAGGATTACAGGTGTGAACCACCAGTGCCCAGCCTCATATGGCTATTTATTTAACCCAGGGATCTTAGGCAAGATACTAAAATTCTCTTTTCCTCCATTTCTAGCCACATGTCCAGTGAGGCTAATGATCATAATAACCCTTACATTAAAGGGATGTGATGAATTGTATTTGACAAGAAAACCATTAAAAAAAAACCTGGGCACCAGTGGCTCATTTCTGTAAAACCTAGCTGCTCAGGAGCCTGAGATCTGAGGATTGTCAGTCAAAGCCATCATTGACAGAAGAGTTCACTAGAGTCTTATCTCCAATTAACAACCAAAAATATCAGAAGTAGTATTGTGCAAGTGGTAAAACACTAGCCTTGAAGAAATAAAAATCTCACGGAGGGCCAGGAAGGTGCCTTAGTGGTAGATTGTTTGCCTAGCACACCTGAAGCCCTGGGTTCAATTCCTCAGTACCACATAAACAGAAAAAGCCAGAACTGGCCTTGTGGTTCAAGTGGTAGAGTGCTAGCCTGGAGCAAAAGCTCAGGGACTGTGCCTACGCTGAGATCAAGCTCCATTGTGCACACTTATGCACACACACACACACATACACACATACAAAATAGCATTAAAAATACTTAAATAGGGGCTGGGAAGATGGCTTAATGGTAGCGTGCTTGCCTAGCCTTGGGTTCGAATCCTCAGTACTGCATACACAGAAAAACAAGAAGTGGTACTGTGGCTCAAGTGGAAGAGTGCTAGCCATGAGCAAAAAAGAAGCTCAGGGACAGTGCTCCCTTGAGTCTCAAGCCCCATTACTAGCAAAAAAAAAAAGAAAAAAAGAAAAAAAAACACTTAAATAGCATGTGGCATGGACTACCTCACAATCTCAAGGTTTTTCTATGATTATCATTTTAATTCATAGAAGAATAAAAGGAAGATTTGTATCATGCAGCATATAGGAGGGAATTATAAATGGTGTCCAGAAAAATAAGTTCTGTGTTTTTAACATGAAGGTCATGAGAATATTTATGAATAATAATCCCAGGGGAAATATGGGTACAAGCTAGATTGCTGTGATTACGAACTGAAAGGGAGGAAAGGATGTAAAAACATCTGGATAGCAAAAAGGGTCATAGAACAGAAAAAAGCAAGTTCAAGATGATTCAAGCTTGCATGGAAATTTAGCATATATAAGAAATGGAGGAAAAAATGAACTATTTAGGAAATGATGCTGGGAAAAATAGGCCATCCATTTAGGAAAAAAAATCAAATGAGACCCTTTTACACAAACACCATTCATAAAAATAGATTCCTGCTGAACTAAAAACACAATTCTAAAAATATAAGGAGAAAATGTCAGAGAATATTTTTATAACTTTGGGGCTAGAGAAAGCTTTTCTAGCTATGACACAAAATCCAAAAACCACATATTGACAAATGTATAGTCATTCAAATGAAACCACTTTTATATATCAACAAAAGGCAAAATAAGCTACAAATTGGTTAGAAATCTTTGTAATCTATTTATTAGATAAAAGATTTTGTAAAATGTCAGAAGCACTTCTACAGTTCACTGAGACAAACATAATTGGGAGAAAGAAAGAGACATAAATAGCCAATCAACATATGAAGTGATATTTTCTTTCTACTTCCCTGTTGATTAAGAAAATGCAAAATGGGCTGGGGATGTAGCCGAGTGGCAAGAGTGCCTGCCTCGGATACACGAGGCCCTAGGTTCGATTCCCCAGCACCACATATACAGAAAACGGCCAGAAGCGGCGCTGTGGCTCAAGTGGCAGAGTGCTAGCCTTGAGCGGGAAGAAGCCAGGGACAGTGCTCAGGCCCTGAGTCCAAGGCCCAGGACTGGCCAAAAAAAAAAAAAAAAAAAAAGAAAATGCAAAATGAAACAATATGAGTTTATCCATCAGATTTAAAGTAAAAGATAGTATAATAAAAGTAAAGGAATTTACTTTAATAAAAGTAAAAGTATTTTAAAAGTAAAAGATAGTATAATAGTCCCTAACACAAGGTAATTTCATTTGAGTTCCTAGGGGTATAAGCTGATACACATTTTCTTAGGGGGCAAATTTGGCAATATCCACTAAAATCTAAAATATGAATAATTATTTCTGTGCCAGTTGGGCTTGAACTCAGCCTGGGCACTGTACTTGAGCTTTTGCTCAAAGCTATTGCTCTGGAGTGGGGAATATGGCTTAGTGGTAAAGTGCTCGTCTCGTATACGTGAAGCCCTGGTTTCGATTCCTCAGCATCACATATATAGAAAAAGCCAGAAGTGGTGCAGTGGCTTAAGTGGTAGAGTGCTAGCCTTGAGCAAAAAGAAGCTCAGAGTCAGTGCCTAGGCCCTGAGTTCAAGCCCCAGGACTGGCAAAAAAATTTAAATAAGAAAAAAAAAAGGAAGAGGCAGCCAGGTATATAGATGCATGTCTGGAATCCCATCACTTGGGACGCTGAAGCAGGAGGAACAGGAATTTAAGGCCATCCTGGGCTATATAGCAAGACTGTGTCTCAGAAACCCAAACAAAAAGAAACAACAGTGAGGTATATTCATACATCCTCCTGTGGTTAAAAGTCCATGTTATATTCTTAGATGAAGTGAAGAAGTTACAGAATGACACACAGGTCAATGCTATTTGAATATCTCAGTCCCCATCCTGCAACAGAACACCCCACATTTCTATTTCTTTATGTAAACACACAGGAAAGGTCTGAAAGAATAATCAACACACTGAAAATAGAGATTAGCTCTGAGACAAAGTACTTGTGTGACTTACATAATTAAAAGTAAATCAAGGGCTGGGAATATGACCTAGTGGTAAAGTGCTCGCCTTGTATACATGAAGCCCTGGTTCAATTCCTCAGCACCACATATATAGAAAAAAAAAAGCCGGAAGTGGCACTGTGGCTCAAGAGGTAGAGTGCTAGCCTTGAGCAAAAAGAAGCCAGGGACAGTGCTCAGGCCCTGAATCCACACCCCAGGACTGGCAAAAAAATATATATATATAAATAAAAATAAAAGTAAATCAAGCCTGGTGCCAGTGGCTCACATCTGTAATTTTAGTTACTTAGGAGGCTGAAGTCTAAGGATCACAGTTTTGAAGCCAGCCTAGGCAAGAAAGTCTGTGAGACTTTTCTCCCCCACTATACTACCAAAAAAGCCAGAATTGAAGCTGTGGCTCAAGTGTAGTATAGGACTAGCTTTGAGCAAAAAGAAGGTCAGAGGACTTGAAATGTGGCTTAGTGGTAGAGTGCTTGCCTAGCATGTATGAAGCCCTGGGTTTGATTCCTCAGCACCACGTAAACAGAAAAGGCTGGAAGTAGCACTGTGGCTCAGGTAGTAGAACCCTAGCCTTGAGTAAAAGAAGCTCAGGGACAGTGCCCAGCCCTGAGTTTAAGCTCCAGGTCTGGCAAAAAAAGGATAAAGTTTTAATATAAAAAGCAGAGAAAATAGTTGTATACTGCTCATTTAAAAAGCTTGTCAAAAGCTGAACAGTAGTGGCTCTCATATATGGTGCTCATTACTCAGGAGGTTGAGACCTGGAAGATTTCAGTTTGAAGCCAGGTAAGGCAGAAAAGTCTTCAAGAACTCCAACTCCAATTAACCAGCAAAATACTGGACAGGAGGCATGGCTCAAATGGTGGAGCACAAGCCATGAGCAAGAAAGCAGCGTGAAAGCATTAGGCTCTGAGCTCAAGCCCCGGTGAAGGTCCCCCTTCCCTCCATACCAAGTATATCTGAGTTGAGGAGAGGCAAGAAAAAGCAGGGTATAAAAGGAGTGACTGAGAATGAGAGGGATAAGAAAAGAGAGCCAGAGGCCTGAGGATAGAGGTGGGGACAGATGGAGTGACCAGCCCACAAGATGTAGCTAAGTTGCTGCAAGGAATCTAGTCCCGTTTGGGAGTGTAGGGTGGGGATTGCTGAGTGGAGAGAGCAAGCGGTCAGAAAATACTGAGCTAGGCGGGGTACTGGTGGGACAGGAAAGGGTGGGTTCACTTTCAGAGGATAGGAAGGGAGACCGGAAGGTAAGAGTGGCAGAGCCTGGTGGCCTTGGGTTTGTTGGTCATGTACGCTGTCAGATATCTTGTAAGAATGTAAGGCTTGTGAGTAATTTTGGAGTGTGAAGAATTAGTGTTTTCTGATTGTGTTTTGTTTTTTGTTTGTTTGTTTGTTTGTTTGTTTGTTTTTGTCCGGAGACTGCTTGCTTTTGCTCATTGGCTGGCATTCTATGACCCAAGCCCAGCCTCCAAGCCGTAGGTGAGTCTTAAGAACAGTCAGTGAGGCCAATGACAGGGGAGCTCATCAGAACCAAGTAAAGGAGTTGTCATGTTGCTTTGGGTGCCCCATATGAGCTTGTAGACGAGGAGTTTGTAAAGGCCTTTAGGCCTGTGGTTTTGTGTTCTCACCTTCAGCAATGGTGGTGTAGGGGCAGAGAAAGCAAATATTGATATATTCAGTATAGCAAATTTGTTAGGCAAGTAAAGCAGAAGGACAGGGCTGGAGTGAGGTGAATGTTGATTAAAAAGTCTGGTTTCGTTTATAGCCAGGAACAATGATGCACACCTATAGTCCCAACTACTACAAAGACAACACAGGAGTTCAAAGCTAGCCTGGACAACACAAGATCCTCTCAAAAAGTGATGAATAGAGCCAGGCACCAGTGGTCCATGCCTGTAATCCTAGCTGTTCAGGAGGCTGACATCTGAGGATCAAAGTTTGAAGCCAGTCTGGGTGGAAACTTTTGTGAGACTCTCATCTCCAATTAAGTAAAAAGAAAAGCTGGAAGTGGTGCTGTGGTTCAAGTGGTAGAGTGCTAGACTTGAGTAAAAAAAGCTCAGGGGCAGTGTCCAGCCCCAGAACACATACAAAAAAATGGTAGATAGATAGATGATAGATAGATGGGTAGATAACAGTTTGGGTAATCAATCATGGGGTTTAGCTTGGCTGAAGATGAGACCAGCAAGGCTCTGGTTGGCACACTGTAAGATATTGGGACAAGCAAGATTCTAGAAGACTCTGTGAGGTGAAAGATCAGGTGTAGGAGGATAGAGGATATAAGAAAACTGGAGGGCTGGGAATGTGGTCTAGTGGTAGAGTGCTTGCCTAGCATGCATAAAGCCCTGGCTTTGATTCCTCAGCACCACATATATAGAAAAATCCAGAAGTGGCGCTTTGGCTCAAGTGGTAGAGTGCTAGCCTTGAGCAAAAAGAAGCCAGGGACAGTGCTCAGGCCCTGAGTTCAAGTTCCATGGCGAAAAAAAAAAAGAAAGCTGGAAGATGGTGTGTTACAGGGAGAATCTCTTGGGTGAGCTGGTCTGGCTAGTGATCAGGCAGGTAGCTAAAGTAGAAGAAGCTAAAGGTTGCCAAAATGAGGTAGCTAGCTATTCAAGGAATGAAGAGGTGGAGTGCTGGGTGTGATTGCTTGTGCCTATAATCCCAGCTTCTTGGGAGACAGAGATAGGATCAAAGTTTGAGGCCAATCCTGGGAAAATAGTTTGGGAGACCCTTTCTCAAAGAATAGGCTGGGTATGGTGGCATGTGCCTACAATCCTAGCTATATTGGGAGCATGATGGGAGGGATCCTGTCTATAGTCAACCTGGGTGAAAATGTGAGACCCTATCTGAGAGTAAAATCAAAAAGGGCCAGGGTGTAGCTCAAGTTGTAGAGTGCCTGCCTAAGAAGCACAAAGCCCTAATACCAGCAAGAACAAAACAAGATTAACTTATTATTATCAGTATTATTTGCCAGTACTGGGGCGTGAACTCAGGACTTTATGCTCTGCCTCAAGGCTGAGGCTCCTCTACCATGTGAACCACACCTCCAGTGTGGCTTTTTGCTAGTTATTTTGGAGATGGAGTCTTTTGGACTTTTCTGCTCCAGGCTGGCCTCAAACCAGTATCTTCTGCATTTGTTTGTCCATCTCCTGCCCGTGTCCTTCCTCACCCCCCTTCCTGTCAGTCATGGGGCTTGAACTCTGGGCCTGGGCACTGTCCCTGTGCCTTTTCACTCAAGGCTAGCACTCTACCACTTTGAGCTACAGCACAACTTCCCATTTTCTGGTAGCCAGTTGGAGACAAGAGTCTCCCAGACTTTCTTGCCCAGGGTGGCTTTGCTGGGATCCTCAGCCTCTTAACTAGCTAGGATTACATACCTGAGTCACCAGTGTTTGGCTAGAATTCCCTTGTTTTTATGCCTGAAGCTATTCCATGTTATGGATGGTTCAATTTTCTTTGTCCAGTTAACAATGACTGGACATTTGGGATGCTTCTGCCTTTCAGCTATTGTAAATAGCTTTTATTTTGTCCTTCACTCACTAGATCTCAGTTCCCTGAACTACTTCCTATTGCTAAATATATCAAGCTAGTTTCTGCGGTAGATGAGGAGGTTGTAAGTCCAATAGAATATGGGCAGTGATGCTCACTGTAGGGGTGAGGGGCCCTTGCTGTATTGTAGGCACTGGGGATGCAAATGTGACTTCAACAAAGATGAGTCACCCATTTCAAACCAAATCCTGGTGTCTGGGCTGGACTGATCTGTGGACATCTTCAGAGATCCTGAGAGCCCGAAGTAGCAGCAGCAAGATGGGCACAAGGTATCACTAGAGATTTTGGGGTGTGTATGTGGGAAGCTTAAGGGAGGAAAAAATCTCCTTTTTCCCTTCTGTTCACTTTTGGAAATCAGAAAACGAAGCTTAGAAAGTTATATAATGGACCAAAAATGAAGCCGTGTCATGATCAGATGATTCACACCGGTGGTCAATCACCTAAAAATTGTTGGAGCCTAGAGGATATGTCACCATCTTTACCCTGAATTATTCTGGAACATTCTAAGGATTTTTGCTACCAAGTGGTCCTTTGATACTGTTACCTTTCAGAACAATGTTGGCTCATAAAAGTCACAAGAAGAAAGAAAGGACTATATTTTTAGATCTTTCTTTGGAGCTCCAAAGCTATGCAGCACCTGGATTTCTTCTCTGTGCATGACTCTTAAAATCTAGGATGTTATGATTCTTTTTGTAAATGCTATTTTCCCACTGGGCTTTGGTGGCTCACTCCTGGAATCCTAGCTACTCAGGGAGGCTGAGATCAGAGGATCGAGGTTCAAAGCTAGCCTGTCCAGGAAAGTCAGTAAGACTCCTCTTACCTGTAGTTTAGCTTAAATATAAGAAGTGGAATTGTGGCTCAAGTGGTAGAGTGAAAAAGCCTTGCATGAAAAAGCTTAGGGACAGCAGCTAGGCCTTGAGTTCAAGTCCTAATACTGGAATCCCCCCTCCCCCCCAAAAATGCTGCTTTCCCTTCTCTGTTACAAGGCTGTTTCACAAAGACTCAGGTTTCTAGCAGCTGTGCCCAGGAGGTATTGGTTGGGCCCAGTGTCTTCTCATATTGTGTTTCTTTAGGCAGTGGCTTCTGAAAACTCCCTGTTGTGGGCCTAGGGAGGAAAGCCAATTGAGAGGCAGCCAGTACACAAACAGGGGAGATAAGAGAACTGGTAGGGATGCAGCTGGCTGTCCTAGTTAGAGAGGAAAGAGACTCTATGAAGGGATGACGGGAGGGCCTGGGCTGGGACTAGAGCAGGGAAAGAGGGAAGTTTCTTACAGTGCCTCAAGACTGAGAGGAGGGTGGGAATGTGACTTAGCAGTAGAGTGCTTGCCTACCATGCACGAAGCCTTGGGTTTGATTCCTTAGTACGACATATATAGAAAAATCCAGAAGTGGCGCTGTGGCTCAAGTGGTAGAGTGCTAACCTTGAGCAAAAAGAAGCCAGGGACAGTGCTCAGGCCTAGGACTTGTCAAACAAACAAACAAAACCACTGAGAGGAGAAGAGAGTTGAATATTGTTTAAGAAGCCTTGCTGTTGAGTGGCCAGTTCAAGGCCAGCCTGGCTTACACAGTAAAGAACCTGTCTCAAAAAGGAGAGAATGACAAAAGAGTGAGTCTGATCAAGGCACATTGTTTGCACCATGTGGACATGTATCCCATTTGCACAGCTAGTTGATGCAATAAAAAAAAGAGGAGTTAAAAAAAAAAAAAACCAACAGGGAGCTGGTGGCCTATGCTTGTAATCCTAGCTACTCAGGAGGCTGAGGTTCAAGGCCAGCCCGGGCAGGAAAGTCTATGAGACTCTTATCTCCAGTCAACCATCAGAAAACTGGAAGTGGTGCTGTGGCTCACAATGATAGAATGCTAGCCTTGATCAGAAGAGCTCAGCGACAGCAATTAGGTCTTGAGTTCAAGCCCCATGACCAACTAAAAGGAAAAAAAAAATATGGAGACCAGTGTAGTGATGTATTCTTGTAATTACAGCTTGACATAAGATCCCAGGTAGAGATAGGATCATGGTCTCAGGCTATCCCAGGCCAAAGAATGAGAACCTATTGGGATGGGCAACTAAAAACTAAAAGGTCTAGGGATGTGGGTCACATGGTAGACCTCCTTCATAGCAAACACAAAGCATTGGGTTCAAACTCCAATACTGCAATAATAATAATAATAATAATAATAATAATAATAATAATAATAATAATAATAAAAAGAAGTCTTGAGAATCAGAAAAAGATGTGTCCTTTAGGGGATCTGAGTGAGGTATTCCAGTCCCAGTAAGAATGAGCAAAAACACCCCAGCATTCTGAGAAGGTTCCCCTGGGTCAAAGAGAGATCCTCTGTACCCAGCTCTCATCCTAGGCATGGAGATGCAGGAAGCAGACAGGTGTCTAGTAGGGAAGAAAACCAGCCCAAGCACTGATGTGCCACATCACTTCAGGGCCCATTGGGGATAGAGAAGGCTCCTGTACAGACCCTGTCCTTCAGGACACAGTTTATTTGTGAGGACACTAGTCATGGAGAAGCAAGAAGAAGCAGTCCAGTACTATGTATTTCCTCCTTCCTTCCTTCCTTCCTTCCTCCCTTCCTCGCTTCCTTCCTTCCTTCCTTCCTTCCTTCCTTCCTTCCTTCCTTCCTTCCTTCCTTCCTTCCTTCCTTCCTTCTTTCCTTCTTTTTGTGCCAGTCTTGGGGCTTGAACTCAGGGTCTGGACTCTGCCTCTGCGCTTTTTCACTTAAGGCTGGCACTTAACCACTTAAGCCACAGCTCCACTTCTGACTTTTTGGTGCTTACTTGGAGATTAGACTCTCATGGACTTTCCTGTCTAGGCTGGCTTCAAACCATGATCTTTAGATCTCCACCTCCTGAGTAGCTAGGATTATAGGTGTGAGCCACTGACATCCAACCCAATACCATAGTTTTAAGCTCCTGGGTCATGAAGGTGTTTCTGGCCTGTAGGCAGGAGGGAGGCATCAAACGGAGCCCTGGGCAGTGAGAGGTCAGGGTTGGGCTAAGCAGGAAGAAATGAGCCTTCCAGGGTGAAGGTGAACACATAGAATTAGTTGGGCTCATGTAGGGACCAAGAAGATGGCCAGGCTGACAGCCTACCAAAGGGAGATGGAGAAATTCAATTGGATGAGGAAGACTCTTACTATAGAAGACACTTCGCATTTCTGAAAGGGACTATTTTTGTCAGGTATTGGTGGCTCTGTAATCCTAGCTACTCAGGAGGCTGAGATGTGAGGATCACGGTTCAAAGCCAGCCATGGAAGGAAAGTCTTTGAGACTTAACTCCAATTAAAAAAAAAGCCAGAAGTGGAACTGTGGCTAAAGAGCTTCAAAAGAAGCTCAGAGGCAGTGCCCAGGCCTTGAGTTCAAGCTCTGGCAACAAATAATTCATAAAAGGGACTACAGTATGTCAAAATCCAAGTGTTTGGGGTTCATTTTTCTCTCCCCTGTAGCTACAAGCCCATTGTTGAATTCATTGATGCACAATTTGAGGCCTACCTGCAGGAAGAATTAAAGATCCGGAGAGTGCTGCACACCTACCATGACTCCCGAATCCACGCGTGCTTGTACTTCATCGCCCCCACAGGTCATTCACTGAAGTCCCTGGATCTAGTGACGATGAAGAAGCTGGATAGTAAGGTCTGGAAGTGGGACAAAGGCTGGGGCTGGAGCAGGGGTAGATGGGAGGCTGGGAAGACTGGATTTGCTCATCCTGATCTCTTGCATGTAGTAGGTACCAGATTCCCGACCAGACTTTGTGGCTTTCTCATCCTCTTTCCTTGTCCCTGTATAAAGATGGCATTATTAATCTAGTACGTAGGTTATATGCTTTGCCATCTTGTTTCCCAGCACTGGAGATTGGTCTGCCCTGATTCTTCATGGAAAGAAGGATGCATCCAGGTGCAGGTGGCTCATGCCTGAAATTCTAGCTACTCAGAAAGCTGAGATCTGAGGATAGAAGCTAGCCCAGGCAGGAAGGTCCCTGAGACTCTTATCCCCAGTTAACTCTGGAAAAATGCCAGAAGTGGAGCTATGCTCAAGTGCTCCAGCCCTGAGTTCAAGTCCCAGGACTGGCGTGGAAAGAAGGAAAGGGCGGAAGAAAGGTAGAATGAAAGAAGAAAGAAAAGAAGGAAAGAAAGAAGCATGCAAGATGACTCTCCAGGTCTAACAGTACAGGCTTTGGTAGTAAAGCAAGGTTGTTGCTTTTTTTTAAATCCCAATATTAATCGGCACATGGTAGAATCAAGTATTCAAATTTGACTTTGATTTTTTTTTTCCTTGTCAGTCCTGGGGCTTGGACTCAGGGCCTTGAGCACTGTCCTTGGCTTTTTGCTCAAGGCTAGCACTCTACCTCTTGAGTCACAGTGCCACTTCTGGCTTTTTCTGTGTATGTGGTACTGAGGAATTGAACCCAGGGCTTTGCTAGGAGAGTACTCTACCACTAAGCCACATTCCCAGCCCCAGCAGGTAACATTTCTTAAGCCTTTATTTTATGCCATGTCAGAGCTAAGTATCTCATGGAGTATTTGACTGAGTCCCTTTGCCCCTGTGAGGTAACTACTGCAGTTATCACCATTTAAAGAAAACTGAGGCTCTGAGAGGTTGTGGCTTCTTTGTGGTCAAATAGCTACTGATGTGTTCTAGATTTGAACCCCAATTTGACACTGTGTTGTATTGTGTTCATATTTGAGAAAGATGGCTGTGGAAATCAGATATTTCCTGCTTTCATTGAAAAATGCAAATGCTACACCATGTATAAATACTAGGATTCTTTGTGTTAAAGGATTGACCACACTATTCTTTTTTTTTAAATTAAATTTTGTTGACAAGGTGTTGTGCAAAAGGGGTACAGTTACATAATAAGGCAGTGAGTACATATCTTGTGATATCTTACACCCTTGTTTTTCTTTCCATTCTCTAGATCAGGTGGGCATATATACAATAGCCAGTGTACCAAAATCATATACAGTAACCACGTGGCATATGCCAAAGGAAATTCACCTAGAACTTTAAATGTAATGTCAACAATAGAGTCCTCCCCCCCCCCCACCCTAACAGTCATATATCAAGGAGACCATGACCCTTTGTTCTCTGTGTTCTAGTCTTGTCTCACTCAACATTACTTGTTCAAGTTCTGACCATTTCCCTGCAAATACCAATATTTTATCATTTCTAATTGCTATGTAGTATTCCATTGTGTATAGGTATCACATTTTTTTGGATCCATTCATCTGTAGAAGGGCATCTGGGTTGTTTCCATATTTTGGCTATTGTGAATTATGCAGCGATAAACATGGATGTGCAGATGTCTTTTTTTTTTTTTTGGCCAGTCCTGGTCCTTGGACTCAGGGCCTGAGCACTGTCCCAGGCTTCTTTTTGCTCAAGGCTAGTACTCTGCCGCTTGAGCCACAGCGCCACTTCTGGCCGTTTTCTGTATATGTGGTGCTGGGGAATCGAACCCAGGGCCTCGTGTATATGAGGCAAGCTCTCTTGCCACTAGGCCATATCACCAGCCCCTGCAGATGTCTTTTTTTTTTTTTTTTTGGCCAGTCCTGGGCCTTGGACTCAGGGCCTGAGCACTGTCCCAGGCTTCTTTTTGCTCAAGGCTAGCACTCTGCCACTTGAGCCACAGCGCCGCTTCTGGCCGTTTTCTGTATATGTGGTGCTGGGGAATCAAACCCAGGGCCTCATGTATATGAGGCAAGCTCTCTTGCCACTAGGCCATATCCCCAGCCCCTGCAGATGTCTTTTTGATATCCTGAGACCTGTTGTTCAGGATAGATGCCTAGGAGTGGTATGGCTGGGTCATAGGGTAGGTCTATGCTGAGCTTTTTGAGGAACCTCCCTACTGTTCTCCAAAGTGGTTGTACTAATTTGCACTCCCACCAACAGTGGAGAAGGGTTCCTCTTTCCCCATATCCCCTCCAGCATTTGTTGTTGCCCGAGTTCAGAGTATAGGCCATTGTAACTGGAGACCACACGATTCTTTAAAAAGCATAATTATTAGTACCTTTTCTTTTCCCTTTTTTTTGCCAGTTGAGTGCTGTCCCTGGCTTCTTTTGCTTAAGGCTAGCACTCTACCTCTTGAGCCACTGTGCCACTTCTGGCTTTTTCTGTTTATGTGATACTGAGGAATCGAACCCAGGGCTTCATGCTTGGTAGGCAAACACTCTACCTCTAGGCCACATTCCCAGCCCCTTTCTTTTGACATTTAATATGTGCCATGCACTGTGAGTACTTTATATGTGTTATTTTTTAAATAAAAATTATTTGTTTTAGCAGTACTTGGGTTTGAACTCAGGGACTGGTGATTGCTTTTAGGCAGGTGCTCTACCGCTTGTATCCACACGTATAGCCATTATATGTGTTATTTTATTTCACTCTTCCAATAATCCAGTGTGGTGGATACTGTTAATACTCCATTTTATTTTAATTAATTGATTAATTTAGTGCCAATACTGGGGCTTGAACTCAGGGCCAGGCCAGTCTTCCTCAGCTTTTTTGCTCAAGGCTGACAATCTACCACTTGTACCATACTTCCACTGTGCAGTGTTTTTTGGTGATTAATTGGAGATAAGAGTTTGTGAACTTTTCTGCCCAGACTGGCTTTGACTAGAGGTCCTCAGATCTCAGCCTCCTGAGTAGCCAGGGTTACAGGCATGAGCCACCAGTATCTAGTCATTCCTTTATTTTTCATAGGAGAAAAATGGAAGCACAGAAAGGCAAGTAGCTTGCTCAAGGTCAGACAGCTTTTAATAATGGGCCTGAGATTTGGATCTAACTCTGACTGCAAGGATTTTTTTTTCCCCAAATGCTTTTATTTGGGTAGAAGCAATACTGGTATTTTAACTCAGGGCCTTGCACTTGCTAAGTAAGCACTCTACCACTTAAGTCATATCTCAGCCCTTTATTTTTCCAAAATTCTAGTTTATAGGCTGTCATGTAGTAGCATAGTCACGAAAAGAAAAACTGAATGTCAGCTATAACAAGAATTGGAGCAATTGAGCTCACTCCTCATGAATAATAGGCTGCTGTTGAAATGTCGCCATGCCCAGCATGCCCCTCTTCAGGGCAGCAGTGAGCGCGTGGCTGGCAGCCTGCTGGGTGGGTTGTGCTAACTAAGCAGCTTTTGACATATGTTTATAGTGCGAGTTGGCACTTTGCAAAAAGCGACAAGAAGAATTGGCTTTGCCCACTATTCCACCTTGGCAAGGGCTCTGACCCCGGAACCCCCACCCTCCACAAAGAGGTCAAGGCCAATATTCCCAAAGTCTAGATTTTCTTTTGCCCAGTACCTGAATCCCTGTGTGGTGTGAGTCTTCAGAGGCATTTCTAGGTCAAAGTACAGGGGAGGTAGGACTTTCCTTGCAGATCCAGAGCTCTTAAAGCCCCCCCTTCCTCCCTTTCAGAGCCTAGGTCCTGGGCACCATAAATGACACCCCACTGGGCATGCTGGCAGGCAAGATGGTACACTCCACGGGAACTTGAGCTTAGGTGGTATTCTCTGTTTCCCAAAGCCATGTACAGGTCAAATTTCTTTACCCATGTCTCATACACACACACACATACACACACACACACACACACACACACACACACATTCTTTTTTTGTTACTTGGGATTGAACCCATGAAATTCCACTTTCTAGACAAGCGCTTTGCCACTGAGCTACATTCCAGCCCCATTGGTCTCTTCTTGAAGACACTTCAAGGATTGGGGTTCAGATGGGTTAAACTTTTAAGCACAGAGCTGGGAATATAGCCTAGTGGTAAAGTGCTAGCCTCGTATACATGAAGCCCTGGGTTCGATTCCTCAGCACCACATATATAGAAAAAGCCAGAAGTGGCACTGCGGTAGAGTGCTAGTCTTGAGCAAAAAGAAGCCAGGGACAGTGCTCAGGCCCTGAGTTCAAAACCCAGGACTGGCAAAACAAAACAAAACAAAACAAAACTTATAAGTACATTAGGACTTTCTCCTACTGTCTGAAATTGGAAATTTTACCTGGAAATGAATCATGGGATTCAAACTGTATAACTGGTTTTGTTTTTTCTTTTTGTTTGGTCATAGGCTTGAACTCAGGGCTTGGGTACTGTCCTTAGGCTCCTTTTGCTCAAGGCTAGTGCTCCATCTCTTTGAGCCACATTGCCCCTTCCCAAACAGTATAACTCTTAGGTCAGATTGGTAACAGAGTCTTTGATGAATAGGGCTGCTAGCAGCAAGGGAGCCAGGTGTGTGCCTTCACCAAGTAGTGCCTGCCCTCCTTTCCTGCCATTTTCCTATCACCTATGTCATACCTTTCTGGGAGTTAGCCTGAACTGGACTTACTGGGACCATTTACTGTTAGCAAGGAGTGACTTCATCTCCCTGTTTCAACTATACATGCCTTGCTATTATTGCCTTTCTGCTTTAAATCACCCCAGCAATGACTTTGACAGCAAGCTATCACACCTCTGCCCCTTGGATCTGAACTACTAGACAGCTCCTGTAAGTTTGTGGACTTAGGATGAAGGCTTGGGTTTGAATCCTAGTTCTACAAATTAGCTCTCTTGTCGCCTTGGACAGTTATATAACCTGTCTGCAGTTCAATTTCTCATTGGGAAAATAATAGTAATAATAGGTTTCCTTGGAGGGTTATTGTCAGGATTAATTTTGTTAAAGCCATACAAAATAGGTTAGCGCCCAGCACATAATGAGTGCTTACAGTTCTTTATCATATTGTTTGGTTACAGAGGTGGCCAGTCCAAGGCCCGTAGGCAGAGCTGCCCTTTGATATAACGTTGCTAATGTGCCAATGGGGGTGGTGGACTAATTCTTCGCTGCAAGTGAGTGGACTCTCAAGGTCAGGCTTCCAGGGTCATGCTACTAGCATTTTCAATTACCAACAATGATCTCACTTTGCTTCTCCTTTCCCTAGGTGAACATCATCCCCATCATTGCCAAATCAGATGCCATTTCTAAGAGTGAACTCACAAAGTTCAAAATCAAAATCACCAGTGAACTCGTCAGCAACGGAGTCCAGATCTATCAGTTCCCCACAGATGATGAGTCAGTGGCCGAGATCAATGGAACCATGAATGTGAGTGGGGAACACAGGGGTTCAACTTTCTAATCGTTGCTTTTTGTTATTATTTTGCAACCATAAATAGAAGTAAAGTGCCTTCACTAGATATCTTACTATTGCCTACTCAGTGAGTGGCAAGCATTGGTGAGAGAAAATCCCGCATCCAAGTAGCCCCTCCCCCTATGCATGGTCAGTGCAAAGCCCCAGAGTTGGGAGGATGGGTAGCCAGAGACTGTGGGACACCAAAAGGCGTTCAGAGCAGGGAATTCAAGCCTGTTATTCTTTTCTTTTCTTTTCTTTTTTTTTTTTGCCATTTCTGGGGCTTGGACTCAGGGCCTGAGCACTGTCCCTGGCTTCTTTTTGCTCAAGGCTAGCACTCTGCCACTTGAGCCACAGCGCCACTTCTGGCCATTTTTTATATATGTGGTGCTGGGGAATTGAACCCAGGGCTTCATGTATATGAGGCAAGCACTCTTGCCACTAGGCCATATTTCCAGCCCTTCAAACCTGTTTTTCTACCCAGTCTCCTCCATACTGCTCTGGTCTAAGGCAGGCAGCCTCCATGGGATTATAGACGAAAGACAGTTTTTCTCTGATCTATACACTGCTGGGACAGAAAGACTGGAAAGTTGGCTGACTTTGGTGATTCAAAGGCAGTCTGTCCTCAGACCATCCAACCCTCTCTCTCAGGGGTGGGGTGGGGGGTATAGAGCCTCCAGTTTTGCTAGTGACTAGAGAGATGTTGGGGCTTGAAGTCAAAGCCTGAGCACTGTCCTTGAACCTCCTTTTTTTTTTTTTGGTTGGTTGTAGAGCCTGGGCACTGTCCCTGAGCCTCTTTGTGCTCAAGGCTAGTGCTCTACCACTTGAGCCACAGCACCACTTTCAGTCTTCTGGTGCTTAATTTGAGATAAGAGGCTCAAGGACTTTCCTGCCCTGGCTGCCTGTGATCCTCAGATCTCAGCCTCCTGAGTAGCTAGGATTATAGGCATGAGCTACTGCCCCCCCCCCCAGCAAGATGTTACTTTTAAATATTAGGGTTCTGCTTTGCTTTACTAACTGTGAATGAAATAAAAAGCCCCGAGTCCTTCCTCTTTTCTCTCCTCCCCCACATCCCTTAGTAGAGGAGTGAGTAATAAAAAAAGGCAGAGAGTCAAACATCTCCTCATGCTTCTTTACAATGTATTGATGCTGTTGCTGCAAACGCTTCAATGTTGTGATTTCAAGGAGACAGCTAATAGCTTTCAGAAAGCCTCTGCTTCGGGAACAAATTCCTTTTTTCTTCTTTATTGAGAGACATCACATTTTCCTAATGACATAATGCCTAGGGATAGCCAAACTTAGGAAAGCTTTGTAATAAAAGCCATTTTTAGAAAACTTTTCCTGCTGCCATTGCCCTCTAAATTATCATTATAGCCTCAGCTGCCACCTCCTATGAATTGGCCAACAAATTAGCATAGCAGGGTAGCAAGTCATTGTCTCGCCCGACTTCCTAGCCCTTGCTCTGCCCAGGATAGGTTTGTTATTAGAAGTTCCCTCATCATCTTTGACAAATGTGGCTCAAGGGTAAAGCTGTATGGATTGTGGTAGGTGGATCTATGTCCTCGGTGACCTGCTGTGCACTTGGGAAAGGAAAGATAAGTGCTTGTCCCTCTCTAGCAGTCAGGACATTTTGATAGAGACTACGTTCCTTTTCTTTTTCTGTTTTGCCAATTGTGGTGCTTGAACTCAGGGCCTGGGCATTGTCCCTGTGTTTCTTTGTGCTTAAGGTGAGTGCTCTACCACTTGAGCCACCATTGCCACTTCTGGCTTTCTCTGAGTAGCTTTGGAGATAAGAGTCTCACACACTTTCCTGCCCAGGCTGGCTTTGAACTGTGATCCTCAGGTCTCAGTCTCCTGAGTTGCCAGGATTACAGGTGTGAGCCACTTATACCTGGCCTAAGTTCATTTATAGTAAGAAAAATGTGAGAAAGCCTCACTGTTGGGGTGTCCTGGCACTGGTGTGTGGAAGCATCTAGTTGCCTAAGCTGGTCAGTCCCTACAGAGAGCTTGCAAACTCCTAAGTTACCAAGTAGCTTTCAAGCCTTGTGGTTTGCTTTATTAAGAACAAATCAGGGTTGGGTGCCGGTAGCTCATGCCTGTAGTCCTAGCTACTCAGGAGGCTGAGATCTGAGAATCAAGGCCAGCCCAGGCAGGAAAGTCCATGCCATGGATCTCTTACCTCCAATTAACCCTCAGGAAACCAAAAGTAGTTCAAAGTGGTAGGGCACTAGCACTGAGTGGGGAAAAACAAAGCTTAGGGACAGTGCCCAGCCTCTGAGTGCAAGCTCCATGATGGACAGAATTGAAAAAAAAAGAACAAATTGTCAGCAATCTCAAGGTGTAACAGCAAACCACATTTCACCATATTGTGGATTAGGAATGACAGTGATTCTGAGCTATATTTTCTACTCAGCTTGTGTCTTGCTTTAGCCTTAGGGCAGGTTACACCTTATGATTGGCCCTCTTCATATCCTTATACAACCAGCTTCTCTATGCTTTGGTAATGGACTTCTGAGCTTCTAGGATTGCAAAAACTGTTTCCATTCTTTTTTTGGTTGGTTGTGGGGCTTGAACTGTGGGCCTGCGCACTGTCCTTGAGCTCTTCAGCTCAAGGCTAGCAGTCTACTACCTGAGCCACAGCACCACTTCTGGTTTTCTGGTGGTTAATTGGACATAAGAGTCTCATAGACTATCCTGCACAGACTGGCTCTGGCTTTGAACCACCATCCTTAGATTGCAGCCTCCTGGGTAGCTAGGATTACAGGTATGAGCCACTTGCACCCGGCTGAACCAATTGACTCTTTTTTTTTTTTAATCAGTCCTGGGTCTTGAACTCAGGGCCGGAGCACTCTCCCTGGCTTCTTTTTGCTCAAGGCTAGACTCAAGTATTGTGTTGTAGTAATACACACTGGACTAAGACAGGTGATGAATATGCCAAGAGACTCTCAGGTGTGGCTTGAGGCTGTCTGTTGTGGAGCCCTCTGTGGCTGGAGGAAGTGACATGTGAGGACACCTTACCAGCAGTGTGGATGGCAGTCACAAGGTTCCCTTTAACAGCACTGCCACACAACTATCAGAGTCTCCTCTCTGGGGCCCCATGTACAAAATTGCACCTGTCAATCTTCTATAGGCATCTGAGGTAAATGAGGAGAAAGCCTGGCATCAAGTTTGGCTCGTATGAATAGGATCTGCGAGCGTGGTTGGGGAATTAGCATCTCCCTGCCCTATCTGACTCCATTCTGGCTGCTAGAGCCATCTGTCTCTTGAGCAGCAGGATACACAGAGGCTCAGAGCATGGTTCCCAGGATTTTCTGCCTGTTATGGTTAGCTGATTTCCAGCAGATGCTGTTTAGCCAGAAGGCAGAGCATAAACCACCCTAGGTGAATGGGAGGAGGCTGGCGCCAGTATGTAATGGCCTCAATGCATTCTGCAAGAGCTGGACATAGGAGTTGGGAGCTGGGTGACTTGTTTACATCTCTGAATCCCATTTTCCTCAGCTCATGCCTGAGGTTCATATTCGTAAGTATCTAAGGTTGATGTGAGAATCTGTTGGGAGCGCTTAGAAATGATCTGCTTGCCTATATTTATCAGAACTTGCACCTGCCACTTGCAAAAGAGTGTGCCATAACACTCCCCATGCTGTGGGAGGTCTTGGTTGGCCATGGACTTCCATTTGGTGGGGGTTGGGTATTTGAGAGCACGGAGGGAGCTAGAGGAATCAAGTGACAGCAATTTGAGGAAATGGAGAAGCAAGTAATACTGTCATTCGGATGGGACAGTATCTCTCCCAAGTAAAAAATAACAGGCCCAAAGGAAGACTGACATTTCCTGTGCCTTTATTTTCTTCTTGTGGGTTTTTTTCCCTCCTCCTTTCTTCTTGAGTCCAGAGAAGTGCCTCCCACTTCACACGCCTTCTTCCTCCATCACTTAACGGCTGAGAGCCCAGGATGAGAGCAGAGGATAGAAGGCGCTGCTTTCTCTTTCTCGCTTCCTCCCTCAGTCTAGCCCTCTGCAGCTGCTTTTCCTTGGCTGTGTGTGTGTGTGTGTGTGTGTGTGTGTGTGTGTGTGTGTGTGTGGGAGAGAGAGAGAGGAGAGAGAGAGAGAGAGAGAGTGTGTGTGTGAGAGAGAGGCACATAAAGCATTGGGCCTTCTGCAGTGAAGGTTTTCCCAGAAAATATTTGCAGTGAATTTGATGCTCTTGAAGCTTCTAGAGTCCCTGAGTAGGAATGAACTGTACCCTGTTGACTTCCTAAAAAGCCTAGCTGGCACAGGCAGAAGATGCTCAAGCAGTTTTAGGGAGACAGTGTCCCCCCAATGCTCTGTGGTTACATACACACTCCGCCTCCAACCCCCACCCAACGTCCACATCTGTAGTTCCCTCTTCCTCTCTTTCCTGTGTCCCTAATTGCAGGGATGCAGGACAGTAGGGAAGGGCTGCCTGACAGGGATAGTTAACAGAGAAGGAAGGAAGGGCAACTTCAACTGCTGCCTGAGCGCTTTGGGGAATTTATGGGTATCCTGGTGCTGAGCGCCTGATGAGAACATGTAGATTTTACTGCTGAAGAATATTTTTGGGCCAGGCCCTGGTGGTTCATGCTTGTACTCAGGAGGCTGAGGTCTGAGGATCACAGTTGAAATGCAGCCCAGGCAGGAAACTATGAAATTCTTATCTCTAATTAACCATCCGAAAGCTCAAAATGGAGCTATGGCTCAAGTGGTAGAGGGCTAACCTTAAGACAAAAAGCTAAGAGACAGCACTTAGGCCCGGAGTTCTAGCCCCAGGACCAGCATAAAAATTAAAAAAAAATATTCTTAGGATCCAGACCTAAAAAAGAATGGAAAGGGGGCTGGGGATATAGCCTAGTGGCAAGAGTGCCTGCCTCGGATACACGAGGCCCTAGGTTTGATTCCCCAGCACCACATATACAGAAAACGGCCAGAAGCGGCGCTGTGGCTCAAGTGGCAGAGTGCTAGCCTTGAGCAGGAAGAAGCCAGGGACAGTGCTCAGGCCCTGAGTCCAAGGCCCAGGACTGGCCAAAAAAAAAAAAAAAAAGAATGGAAAGGGATTGGCTGTGAGATCACTGTGCAGATTAAACCTATAAGCGACAGATTGAGCATCGTAGAATTGAACTGCCTTTTATAAACTGCCTTTGCACAAACGCATTTCCCTCCCCTCCCCACATAATTAGGAGTGTTTACCTTGTCTACTGCTTGAAACCCATAAATAGGAGGAATAGATCATGAAGGGGTGGGTTTGGAAGTTAAACTCAGAGTCCACATCTAGCTCTGCTGTTTCTACTGTGTACCTCCAGACAAGTCATTTAACTCTTGTGGGCCTCAGTTTCCTCATCTATACAATGCATTGGTAGCATATATACTATAAAATGAAGATTATAAGACTTCCTTGTACACACCATTGGAAGATTCAGTGAGATGAGTCAGGTGCTGGTGGCTCATACTTATAATCCTAGCTACTCAGGAGACTGAAATGAGGTTTGAAGCCGGCTGAGGCAGAAAAATCTGTGACGCTATCCCCAGTTAGCCAGCAAAAATGCTGGACTGGAGACATGTCTCAAGTAGTAGAACACCAGACACCCTGAGTTCAAGCACTAGTACTAGTATATATACCCCCCTTAAAAAAATCAGTGATATGGGATGAATATAACCAAAATATATTACAGGCCTCTAGTGAACCCTTCTCATTGTATAACTGAGATGCACTGATCAAAATGTGGGGGAAATATTTAGTGGGATAATGTGCCTAGTACACAGGGCAGAGACATTAATAAGTGGATGCTGTGAACTTTTATTATTTATTTTTTGGTTGGTCATGGGAGTTGAACTCAGGGCCTAGGTACTGTCCCTGAGCTCTTTCGTTCAAGGCTAGTACTACCCCCCTCCCCGCTTTTTTTTTTTTTGCCAGTCCTGGGCCTTGGACTCAGGGCCTGAGCACTGTCCCTGACACTCTGCCACTTGAGCCACAGCACCACTTCTGGCCGTTTTCTATATATGTGGTGCTGGGGAATCGAACCCAGGGCTTCATGTATGCAAGGCAAGCACTCTTGCCACTAGGCCATATCCCCAGCCCCTACTCTACCCACTTTGTGCCACAACTTCACTTCCTGCTTTCTGGCACCTAATTGGAGGCAAGAATCTCATGGACTTTAGTACGTGGGATGGCTTACAATTGAAATTCTCAGATCTCAGCCTCCTGAGTAGCTGGGATTACAAGCATGAGCTACCAGCACTTGGCTGCTGCTGTGAATTTTAAAGCTGCAGTGTTAATGGTATTTATTTTGGTACCTCCTTTGATTTCCCATACAGTTGATGGCCTCCTGTTTGTATTCCCCCAGCCCCTGAGCCTCACGGTCCAACTTACGCCCACTGTAGTATCATTGTGGGCATGTCTCCCCCAGCACATTGCACTCTCCAGGGACAGACTGCTCTATCAATATGTATTTATGAATTCCAGCACATAGTTGGAAATCAATAAGTATTTGTAGCCGGGCATCGGTGGCTCATGTCTATAACCCTAGTTACTCAGTGATCTGAGGATCACTGTTCGAAGCCAGCCCTGGCAGAAAAGTCTCTTCTTTCCAATTAAACACCAGAAAACTGAAAGTATAGCTGTGGCTCAAAGTTGTAGATTGCTAGCCTTGCACATCAAAGCTCAGGGACAGTGCCCAGGCCCTGAGGTCAAGCCTCACAACCACCACCACCACCACCACCACCACCACCACCACCAAAATACTAAAAATATACACAGCCAGGCTAGGTGCTGGTGGCTCATGATGGTTATCCTAGCTACTCAGGAGGACTGAGATCTGAGGATCTCAGTTTGAAACCAGCCTGGGCAGGAAAGTCTGTGAGATTCTTATCTCCATTTAACTACCCCCAAAGCTGGAAGTGGAGCTGTGACTTACTAGCCTTGAGCAAAAAAGCTCAGAGACAGTACCCAGACCCTAAGTTTTTCATCATTCAGAGTATTTTTTTTTTGCCAGTCCTGGGGCTTGAACTCGGGACCTGAGGCACTGTCCCTGGCTTCTTTTTGCTCAAGGCTAGCACTCTACCACTTGAGCCACAGCTCCACTCCCAGCTTTTTCTATATATGTGGTGCTGAGGAATCAAACCCAGGCCTTCATGTATACGAGGCAAGCACTCTTGCCACAAGGCCATATTCCCAGCCCATTCAGAGTATTTATTAAGCACCTGCTATGTGCCAGGCACATTGGTTACATATTGTCTTGTTTGCAATTTGGGTTCCCCATTAAGACTGGAGCTTAGCTCCAGAGGGCAAGGCAATGTAGCCTGCTCTTTCTTATCTCCCTTGCAGTACCTAACAAATATTGAAGCTGGCACAGTCACCGGCATGTAGCTGCAGAGTTCATGTCTTGCCTTTTAGGCACAAGGGATCCGTGTAAGCTTAGGAAAGGAAGGGTAAGAATGGGGACATCGTAGCTCAAGTCCGCCTTGTGGTCTCAGAGTGTGTATGTTCTTAGGGCTCTCACAAGGTGCCACTTCTCTGTACACATCTAGCCGTCTTCTTGCTCACCCCCCTTGCAGAAGCTCTTTCGGTCCCAGCCATAATGACTAGTAAATAGCTTGCTAATCTACCTAGGAGCTTATTGTTCTACTTAGAGTCTTCTTTGTTTCCTATGTGTTGGGCCATGTCATTATTATCTTCTTGTGAGTCTGGGAGAAGCAGAGGAGAGGCCTGGCTCCTGTTTTAGTCAGTGCCTGTGGGTGATGGGGCCAAGAGCTACATTGCAGTGAGAAGGCCTGAAGCCTTTCCTCTCGAGGTCTAAGCAGTTTGTTTGCCTTCCATTCCAGGCTCACTTGCCATTTGCTGTCATTGGCAGCACAGAAGAACTGAAGATAGGCAATAAGATGATGAAAGCCCGGCAGTATCCTTGGGGCACGGTGCAGGGTAAGTCTCCAGCAGATGGGCTACCTTTGGGTAACCTCTTCTGGCTGTTCCTGCTTGTCCATAGCCACTGTAAGTCCCTCCTTTGTCCAGCAGACTGCTTCCTTAGCTTGGGTCTCTTAATAGCCATAGGGTTCACTAGCAGGCAAACTGGCCCCATGCCTATGTTTTCTGATGTGAGCATGCTCCCATCTCAATGGGGAAAGCTCTATTAGAAATATAATCAAATGGCCATGTCTCTAGTTAGAAGTAGCTCAGGATGTTGGAGTGTCAGGTAAGAATAAAGATACCAACTTGAAAGGAACTTCGTAAGCCAAAATTTGCTTCGGCAGAAGGATGTGCTGTCATCCAAATGTCTGGCTGGGACTGGGAATGTGGCTTAGCCATAGAGTGCTTCCCTAGCATGCACAAAGCCCTGGGTTCGATTCCTCGGCACCTCATAAACAGGAAAAGTTGAAAGTGGCACTGTGGTTGAAGAGGTGGAGTGCTAGTCTTGAGCAAAAAGAAGCTCAGGGACAGTGCTCAGGACCTGAGTCCAAGCACCAGGACTGGCAAAAAATAAAAAATAAATATAAGTCTGGCAAGCGGCTGCTCCCTTTTTATCCCCACCTTTCTGCTCACATTGGCTGAACCCCAGAAGGATGCAGCTTAACTAACAGGATGTAATGAAAACTTAAGGAACTTATAACAGGATGTCTTAAAGTGCTTAGGAAAAGGATATAGATATATGTGACTAAAATCTAATCAACAGGGGCTGGAGTGCTTGCCTCCTACACACGAAGCTCTCGGTTCGATTCCCCAGCACCACATATATGGAAAATGGCCAAAAGGGGTGCTGTGGCTCAGGTGGCAGAGTGCTAGCCTTGAGTGGGAAGAAGCCAGGGAAGGTGCTCAGGCCCTGAGTCCAAGGCCCAGGACTGGCCAAAAAAATAATAATAATAATAAAAAAATAAAATCTAATCAACAAATGCCAAGCCACTTAGCCAAAGCAGAAACCCTTCAGAAAAATCAATTTGTTAGGAAGCAAACTACTTTTCTACAAAAGACAACTTTTCTCACAGCACTGGTAGCTCACAACTGTAACCCTAGCTACATAGGAGACTGAGATCTGAGGATGGCTGTTGAAAGCCAGCCGGGCAGGAAAGTCTGTGAGACTCTTAACTCCAGTTAACCAGCAAAAAAAACAGAATTAGAACTGTGGCTCAAAGTGGTAGAATGCTAGCCTTGAGCATAAAAGCCAAGAGACAGTCCCCAGAACCTGAGTTCAAGCTCCGGACTGGCACAAAATAAAACCCCCAAATAAACAGACAAACAAAAAATACGAATAAACAATCAGATGGACTGGGAGCAATTGAGACAGGATGTGCAAGAAAGCATGGGTACTTGGGTGAAGATGCCAGGAGATGTACCGAATGTTCACAGTAGTGTGTTTGTAATGACAAATTATTAGACACAACCAGATAGCCACAAAGATGACTGAGTAAGCTGGAATATTCATGTAGCGGGATATCACATAACAGTGGAAATTAATGAACTAAAGTTACATTGCCATGAATGAATGTCAGAAATATAATGTTGAGCTAAACATATCATGGAAAAATACATACTGTAGAATTCCATTTGTATGAATTCCAAAATTAATAAGGTAACTATTTTTTTGAGTTTATAAGGGGTATTGTAAAAGTATAAAAGAAGCGAAATGGCCTGGCACTGGTGACTCATGCCTGTGATCCTAGCTGCTCAGGAGGCTGAGATCTGAGGATTGTGGTTTGCAGGCAGCCAGAGCAGAAAGTCTGAGATTTTTTTATCTCCAATTAACCATCAAAATGCCAGAACTGAAGCTGTGGTTCAAAAAGCTCAGGAGAGTACTTAGGACCTGGGTTTAGCACATAGACACAGACACAGACAGAAAGACACAGACACACAGACACACATACACACTGAAAAAAAGAAAAAGAAAAGAGGTCTGGGAATGTGGCCTAGTGGTAGATTGCTTGCCTATCAAGTGTGAAGTCCTGGGTTTGATTGCTCAGTACCACATAAACAGCAAAAGCCAGAAGTGGTGCTGTGGCTCAAGTGGTAGAGTGCTAGCCTTGAGCAAAAGAAGCTCAGGGATAGTGCCCTGGCCCTGAGTTCAAGCCCTAGGACTGGGAGGGAGAAAAAAAGCTGGGGTGCCAGTGGCTCATGACTATAATCCTAGCTGCTCCAAAGGCTGAGACCTGAGGATCACAGTTCAAAGCCAGCCCAGGCAGGAAAGTGCACGAGACTTAACTCCAGTTAACTACCAGAAAACTAGAAGTGGTACTGTGGCTCAAAGTGGTAGAGCACTACCCTTGATCAAAATGAGCTCAGGGATGGTACCCAGGCCTTGAGTGAAAACCTCATGACTAACCAAAAACAAAAGAGAACAAGGAAAGAAAATCAATGCTTAGCCCTAATGTGAGGATATTGGTTAAATTTCATTGCTGGGGAGACACGGGATGAAGAAAAGGATATGGGATCAGAAAAAGGAGGCAAGGAACTTCTAGGAAGTAGCAGCTCTGCCTCCATTTTTGTCAATTGTATTGTATTCTGTTTGTCTATTTGTGTCTGTTCTTCCACTAAAGTTTTAAGCTCCTGAGCATAATATTCATGACTGTGGTTCTGAAATCCAAGTGCCCCGTAATGGTACTGTAGTGATTCTGCATATATTTATGAAACGAGTGTGATATTGCCTGCAAAATAGCTTAGGGCAGACCCTCCTATGATCCTCTTATGAATGAGATTTGGGTTGAGGCACTAATGAACATCCTGAGGGGTTTTTGGTTTGGGTTGTTTTGTTTTGATCATGGGGCTTGAACTTGGATCCTGGACACTATCCTTGAGCTCTTTTGCTCAAGGCTAGCGCTCTACCACTTTGAGCCACAACTCCACTTGTGGTGATTAATTAGAGGTAAGAATCTCTTTTTTATTTTTTAATTTTTTTATTATTTTTTCTTCTTTTTTTCTTATTTATTGTCAAAGTGATGTAGAGAGGTTACAGTTTTATACGTGAGGCATTGGATACATTTCTTGTACTGTTTGTTACCTCCTCCCTCATTCCCCACTCCCCCCAAGAATCTCTTTTTTCCAGGCTGGCTTTGAATCACAAGTCTCAGATCTCAGCTTCCTGAGTAGCTAGATTACCAACATAAGCCACCAGCGCCTAGCTTTCCTGAGATTTTTTTTTATGGTATTGCAGTTTTGTTTTACGCCAGTACTGAGGCTTATATTCAAGACCTGGGAGCTTTCCCTTAGCCTTTTCTGCTCAAGGCACTCTACCACTTGAGGCATAGCTCCACTTTTTGCTGATTGATTACAGATAAGAATGTCAAAGACTTCCCTATTCAGGTTGGCTTTGAACTGTGATCCTCAGATGTCCACCACTTGAGTCACTAGGATTACAAGAATTGAGCCATCAGCGCGCAGGCTGGCATTACAGTTTGATTGCTTCTATTTTGTAACTTTTTTTTTACCTCTGGTAGAAGAGTCAAAGTGGGTGGTACCTTTGCAGGCTGTGTATTACCCAGATCGCAAGGTGCTATCACTGTGAAGATATTTCGCCTCTCATCTGGTTTTGCTTCTGTTGCCCTTCCTTTTCAATATACTTTCAATATCCTGACCCCTCCCTATGCAGTTGAAAATGAGGCCCACTGCGACTTTGTGAAGCTGCGGGAGATGCTGATTCGGGTTAACATGGAGGATCTGCGGGAGCAGACCCACACTCGGCACTATGAGCTGTACCGCCGCTGTAAGCTGGAGGAGATGGGCTTCAAGGACACGGATCCTGATAGCAAACCCTTCAGGTACCGCTCCCACCGGGTAGCTCAGTGCATCCCACCCAGCTGCTATGGAAGCCTTGCCCTTGACCAATCACAGGGCAGGCGAGACATGGGTGCTAGCGAGGCCAGTTCTGCTTGTCCATGCCTTCTCTGTTCTATCCATGTGCCAGGCGAGTTGAGGCCCTGATTAGAAGAATGGAGGAATGGAGGAGATCCAGAACAGCAGCTCCAGTCAGTTGTGCTGGAAGGGAGCCCTGAGTTTGAGGCCTTGTTCCTTAGGGTGATAGAAATGACTGTCCTCTGTCCCACTTTCTTCATCAGTCTCCTGCTGCTCAGGCAGATTTCTAGGCTGTTCTCCCCCCCCCCCCCCCCCATTCTGAAAGGCAGAAAGGACTTAGGAGTACAAGTCAATGGTAGAGTGCTCACCTAGCATGCGCAAGGCCCTGGGATCCATATCCCCGCCCCCCCACCCCCGCCCAAATGAAAGAAACACACAAATTTGAAGAATCAGTTACTTTGCCTACCATGAGGCACTGCAGGCTCTTCATTTGCTGGTTTTGCATTTCAGTGCAAGTTTGTTTTTGACTACAGGAAATGAATAATCAGTGGCATATTTTTCAAAGCAGACTCTTAAGATGCTTTTCAGAGAAGGGGAGTGTTTGGGAAAGAAGTTTATTTTATCCAGATGGGAGTGATAGACCAAGTAGAAGTAGCGGATTTAGATACATGATGTGTGACATAAGCTCTACATTCTAAATTACCATGCGGTGCCCTTTATAGGGTACTGTGGCTCCTGTTGGAAAATGTCAGACAGCAAAAAGCAATCGAGGGGGAAGTTAGTGTAGAGGTGATCCCAGGATACCTGTTCACAGTCAAAAGCTGGCCTGGGGCAGTTCAGGGAGTCTTTTGGCATGGCAACTTCAGGGGGTGGGGGACAACTTTGCACCCTTATGGGAACAGATAATCCAGGGTCCCAGAGGCTGGTAGAAGGTTTGCTTGTCCTCTTTTTTTTTTTTTAATTCTTTCTTTCTCTATTATCAAAGTGATTCACAGAGGGGTTACAGTTTCATACATAAGGCAGTGCTTACATTTCTTATCCAACTTGGGGCCTTGGACTCAGGGCCTGAGCACTATCCCTGGCTTCATTTTGCCCAAGGCTAGCACTCTGCCACTTGAGCCACAGTGCCACTTCTGGCCTTTTCTATATATGTGGTGCTGGGGAATCGAACCCAGGGCTTCATGTATACGAGGCAAGCACTCTTGCCACTAGGCCATATTCCCAGCCCTGCTTGTCCTTTTTGTGGGAACTTCCTTAGCGGTTTCTCTCCTTTGCTTCTAATATCCTTTACCTGGAATGTGCTTCTACCTGGCCATTCAGTCCCTGTCTCTCTCCTTGTGTTCCATCCCAAATACCTGTCTTTGTGTCTTCCCCTCTTCACTCTCGTCCATCCACCCTGCCTATAAACATTCCTACCCTTTCCCAGTTCTTTATTCCTGCCTAGCCTCTGCTCTGCCAAGAAGTTTGGTTCTAGTCAGACTAAAGGAGGAGATACCCTTAGGGGAGAAAGCCAAAGGTATACCATATCTGAACATTTAGAACACTATTTAAGCCAGGATGCTGGTGGCTCATGCTTGTATTCCTACTTAGGTGGCTGAGATGTGAGGATTGTGGTTCGAGGCCAGCCCAGGCAGGAAAGTCTGTGATATCTCCAATTAATGACAGAAAAAGCCAGAAGTGGAGCTGTGGCTCAAGTGGTAAAGTGCTAGCCTTGAACAAAAGCAGCTCAGGGACAGTACCCAGGCCCTGAGTTCAAGGCCCAGGACTGGCAAAAAGAAAAGAAAGAAAGAAAGAGAAAAGAAAGAAAGAAATGTATATATTATCAGACTTATGATAACCCCTCTGTACAGCATCTTCATTGTAACAACCAAATTATATGTAAAAAAAAAGAAATTTGTTTCTGACAGAAAGGAAAAAGAGGTCTATAGTTATTCATTCCTCTGACTCTTCTCTCATTTATTGTCTTTACAAAATGCAGTTTGGCCTCTACCCCCCAATTTTCCACAGAAGTGTGTCTCTCTAAGACTAGCAATTTTACACTGGGAATTACTCTCATTGTGGCTCTCAATGGGCATTTGATGCTGTTACCCACTACCTCCTTATTTTTATTTACTTTTGTGGGTGTGCCACTACTGGGACTTGAACTTGGAGCCTTAGCTTTTTCCACTGCAAGTTAGTGCTTTACCACTTGAGCCACAGCAACACTTCTGGCTTTTTTGGTGGTAAATTGGAGATAAAGTATCTCATGGACTTTGTTGCCCAGGCTGACTTGAACTGTGATCCTCAGATCTCAGCCTCTGGAATAGCTTGGATTACAGGTGTCACTCACCAGTCTTAGTACCCACTTGCTTCCTTCTTGTGATACGCTCTGCCTTTGATTCTTCCAGTACTAGCTTTGTAATTTTCTCCTCCTTTCATTGTGTCTCACTACTCTTTCTCAACCTTAACTTGCAGGCTCATTTTCTTCAGCTTTACTCCTTGAAATGTCAGTGTTCCCACAGGACTCCTCTGCTCTGTGCATTTTTATTCACTTTGCTGCTGCTGCTTTTTCTCCTCACAGCCCTAATTACCACCTAGAAATAGATGACTCCCAAGCTAAAATCTTGGGAGCGTTGAACTCACTGATGCAATTGCATACTGGGCATTTCCACTCAGACATGCCACAGAGGCCCCTCCCTGCAACTCTAGCTGTCCAGATCTAGTTCATCTTCTTCTCTTTCCAGTGCTGCATGTGGAACTGCATGGTGCCCCTATCCATCTGGTAGCCCAGGCTAAAAGAGAATCAGCCTCGACTCTTCCCCTACCCTGAGAGTTCTGACTCCCTTACTGTTAGCTCAAATCCCTCTGTTCCCTACCAGCCCTTAACACAAACATCCTGCCACTTCCGACTTGCATTGTCACAAAGCAGCCATAATGATCTTTCTCATTTGCTGATTATCTCTAGTCAGTCTTCCTATTTAAAACATCTCTGGATATACATATATATACACATATATATGCATTTGTTTTTATGTGTATGTATGCAGGTCCTGTGACTTGAACTCAGCTTTTTTGCTCAAGGCTGCTACTCTACCACTTGGACAAAACTCTACTAATAGATTTTTAATGTTTTATTGGAGATAAGAGTCTCATAGGCTTTCTTGCCTGGGCTGGCTTTGAACTGTGATCCTTAGATCTCAGTCTCCTGAATAGCTAGGATTATAGGGTCTGAGCCACCAGTGCCTGGCTATGTCCTCTTATTATTTTATTTTATTTATCAATCATGGGGCTTGAACTCAGGGCCTGGGCACTGTCCCTGAGCTTCTTTTGCTCAAGGCTAGCACTCTACCACTTGAGCTACAGTACCATTTCCAGCTTTTTCTGTTTATATGGTGCTAAGGAATCGAACCCAGGGCTTCATGCATGCTAGGCAAGCACTCTACCGCTAAGCCACATTCCCAGCCCAAGAGTACATTTCTTTTAGAACCATGTAACCCCTTCCCACGCTCTCTCCCAGATTTTCCTTCCCATTGGATTTGTATTTGCAACCATGTCAGCATTGGAGAAGAGAACCTAGAAGCTGATCCTAGGGAGGATAATCAGGGCCAGTTTTCAATCAAGTCGGAGCCACCAGAAAACCAGAAGTGGAGCTGTGGCTTCCACCTTCTTTGAAGGTAGAGAATTAACCTGGCCATGTTCTTAGCTTACAGGAGACGTATGAAGCCAAACGGAATGAGTTCCTAGGGGAGCTCCAGAAGAAAGAAGAGGAGATGAGACAGATGTTTGTTCAGAGAGTCAAAGAAAAAGAAGCAGAGCTCAAAGAGGCAGAGAAAGAGGTAAATGTGATCCTACGGCTTGGCAGAAAGGAAAGGGAGTTTGCATGTATGACATAGAAGGGGATTCAACTTCAAGAACAGCTATAGGGGAGGCGGGGCTGGGCAGGAACGGGGTGTAGCTTGTCTGGCACAGGGACCCTGCCAGGACTTTGCATTGTGATCCTCAGATTTCAGCTTCCTGAATAGCTAGGATTACAGACATGAGCCACCAGTGCCTGGTTTTATTTACTTGTTTATTTGTTTACTTATTTATTTATTGTGGACTGTGGGGCTTGAAGACAGGGCCTGGGCGCTGTCCTTGAGCTTCTTTGTGCTCTACCACTTGGGTCTATAGCACCACTCCCCGTTTTTAAGTGGTTAATTGGAGATAAGAGTGGACTGACTTTGAATCAGGATTCTCAGATCTCAGCCTCCTGAATAGCTAGAATTATAGACATGAGCCACCAGTGTCCAGCTTTCACTTTCACTTTTTTCTTTCTTTCTTTTTTGAGGTGGGGGAACTCCTGGGGCTTGAACTCTAGGTTTGAGCACTGTCCCTGAGCTTTTGAGCTCAAGGCAAGTGCTCTACCCCTTGAGCTATGGCCCTACTTATTGCTTTTTGAGAGTTAATTGGAGATAAGTCTCACAGAGTTTGCTGCCCAGGCTGGCTTTGAGCTTCAATCTTCAGATCTCAGCCTCCCCTGTAGCTAGGATTATAGGCATGAGCTTCAGTTTTACTTTTTTAAAAATGTGTTTATTTTCAGTTTCACTTTTCTTGTTTTTTGTTTTTGTTTTTGTTGTCGTTGTTGTTGGCTGTGTGCTAGAACTCAGGGCCTGGGTGCCTTCCCTGATCTCTTGCTAAAGGCTAGTGCTCTGTCATCTTCAGCCACAGCTCCACATCCTGCTTTTTAGTGGTTAATTGGAAATAAGAATTTCATGAACTTTCCTAGCCAGGCTGGCTGTGAACTGTGATCCCCAAATCTCAGCCTCCTGAGTAGGAGAAATCACAAGCGTGAGCTACTGGTACCCAGCTACTATGTGGGTTCTTTTAGAGCAGGCACTGATCCTTGATGATTTCCAGAGTAGAGATTTTGACATATCCTGATAAGAGAGCTATCCACAGTATGGTATCTTTTGGTGTCGTCATGGCAATCCCTTGCAGAAATGTCTCTTGGGGTTCCAGGGGCCTTCAGGGTTATAGCCGTGCCAGTCCCCACCCACCCTGGGCTCTGCTGGGCTGGGGAGACTGCTCAGTGGAAACTAATTGCCACATACATTCATGACAGCTCCATGAGAAATTTGACCGTCTGAAGAAACTGCACCAGGATGAGAAGAAGAAGCTGGAAGATAAGAAGAAATCCCTGGATGATGAAGTGAATGCTTTCAAACAGAGAAAGACTGCAGCTGAGCTACTTCAGACCCAGGGTTCCCAGGCTGGGGGCTCACAGACTCTGAAAAGAGACAAAGAGAAGAAGAAGTAAGTAGCAGGTGCTTCTGGGGGTGGTGGCTTCTTCCTCTTTCTCATCTCCTTAGGGAAAGACCTGTGAGGTGAGAGGTCTGGTGACCATGTAGCAGTTGTGGGCTATTCCATGAATTTGGATCCCAACAGAGAATTTTTGCATTCTTGGGAGTTTGGGGAGTTGAGAATAAGGGAGGGGTATAGTTTTAAGAGGCCTCTTGCTTCTGTTTGCCTCACTTACGAAAGCTCTGCAAACTCAAAGCAGATGGTTGAGGAAAGGAAGGAAGGAAGAAAGGAAGGAAGAGGGAAGCTAAGAACATGCACAGCCTAGATGCAGAGAAGCAACACTGAGAGGTGTAGACTTAGAAAAATAGAAGAGGGGAAAAAAAGGGTAGTGGAAGACAGAGACTTAGCAAAAAGTCTCTGAGCCCTTGTCATCCCACAGGTTAGACCTGATGTGGCTTAAAGGCCTACATGCTGGTTCTACTCTAAGGTGCCTCACTTCTCTTTGTCTATAAGTCAACTCTACCCCTGCCTCTGTTCTTACTAGGGACAGACATCTGAATTAAGCTGTTGCTGCTGAAGTCTGCAGCCCTTGCTCTCATTGCTGTCTCTTCTCATTGGCTGCTTCGTTGTGCCCCAGCCTGGAGTACTGAGAACTTAGTGGGGAGCTTTCAGATGCCTGTGTCCTTTGTGTGTCTCCTCCCCACATACTCAAGCTGAGTGCATGCTTTTTAAAACAAATCTCCCTTGCTAAAGCTTTTGCTCACCCGGTGAGTCAATAGGCCCGGCCTCCTTGGGTGTCTGCTTGAGTTAGTTCCCCTTTCCTCATCTCAGAGCCAGAAAAGAGCAATGTGTTTTCTGGGGAGACCTAGCTCATCACAAGGAATCCTCAAGGAGCTCACACATGGAGAGTTTAGCAGTGTCTTTCCTAAAGGCTTTTTAAGATCCAAAGAAGGCTGTGGTTGGTACTTTTTCATTTTAGCCACTTATTCCTAGACTCAACTTTTGATTACTTGCTATAAGAAGCAACATCTCCCTGTCCTGAACCTAGTTTGCCATGTAGGAATAATACCCATGCCTTTTTTTTTGCCAGTCCCGGGTCTTGGACTCAGGGTCTGAGCAATGTCCCTGGCTTCTTGTTGCTCAAGGCTAGCACTCTGCCACTTGAGCCACAGCGCCTCTTCCAGCTTTTTCTATATATGTGGTGCTGAGAAATCGAACCCAGGGCTTCATATATACGAGGCGAGCACTTTACCACTAGGCCATATTCCCAGCCCTAGTCCTGGAATTTGAACTCAGGGCATAGTCACTCTCTTTGAGATTCTTTTGCTCAAGGCTAGTGTTCTACCATGTGAGCCACCACTCCACTTTTGGCTTTTTTTTTGGTAGTTTAGGGGCGATAAAGAATCTCACAGACTTTTCTGCCCAGGCTGTCTTTGACCTGGGATTGTAGATTGAGCTAGGATTATAGATGTGAGCCATGGGTACTCAGCAGGTTCAGAGATGTTTTTTTCCCAAATCACAGAATCTTAAAAATTTATGTCAAATTCTTTGATTGGCATTTTTTGGTATTATCTGATAATGATCAATAAGTCAGAACTGAGTGTTCTTCACACTACATGTTAGCTTATGCTTGTTTTTGTTTTTGTCATGGGGCTTGAAAACCAGGCCTGGCGACTGTCCCTGAGCTCTTTTGCTCAAGGGTAGCACTCCACCACTTCGATCCACCCCACTTCCAGTTTTCTGGTGGTTAATTACTCTTATCAGAGTCTCCTGGACTTTCCTACCTGGGCTGGCTTTGAACTATCATCCTCAGATTTCAGCCCCCTGAGTAACTAGGATTATAGGCATGAGCCACTAGCACCTGGCTTCTTTATGTATTTTTGTTTGTTTATTTACTTACTGCAGTGCTGAGGGGGAGGGGACCCAGGGCTTTGCACTTGCTAGGCAAGCACTCTACCACTGAGACCCAGACTCATTTTTTCTTTTTTTTTTCCTCCAATACTAGGGCTTGAACTCACAGCCAGGGTGCTATCCCTGAGCATTTTTGCTCAAGGGTAGCACTTTGCCACTTGAGCCACAGCTCTACCTCTGCCTTTTTGCTGGTTAATTGAAAACAAGAGTCTCAGGGATTTTCTTGCCTAGGCTGGGGACTGGCTTCAACCCACAATCCTCAGATCTCAGCCTCCTGAGTAGCTAGGATTACAGGAATGAAGCCACCAGTGCCTGGCTAGATTCTAGATTTATTTTATTTTTTATTTTTGGCCAGTCCTGGGGTTTTGAACTCAGGGCCTGGCACTGTCCCTGAGCTTATTCTGCTCAAGGCTAGCATTCTACCACCATAGCCACAGGACCACTTCAAGCTTTTTCTGTCTAAGTGGTACTGAGGAATCAAACCCAGGGCTTCATGCATATGCACTCTATCACTACGCCATATTTCCAGCTGGATTCTGATTTTTTTTCCAGTCCTGGGGCTTGAACTCAGGGCCTGAGCACTGTTCCTGGCTTCTTTTTGCTCAAGGCTAGCACTCTGCCACTTGAGCCACAGCGCCACTTCTGGCTGTTTTCTGTTTATGTGGTACCTAGGAACTGAACCCAGGGCTTCATGTGTGCAAGGTGAGCACTAGCTACTGCTAAGCCATATTCCTAGCCCTCAATTCCAATGTTTAAGATGAGAAAAATAAAAATTTATCTTTCAGCTCTAAGCTGCTGCCTTCATAGTCCCATGGCTTTTGTTAGCTCTGTCTGTAGGTTCACAGCCTGCTTGTAGGACTCCAAAGATTACATGGTTCATTCAGACTGCACCACACCAAGCTACAAATATTCCCTGTTTAAGACATTCAGTGAAAGCTCCCTCTCACATCAGGCTTATCTCCTTGTTGCTCCAAATTCAGTAGCTTCCCTCCACAGCAGTTAGAAGACTCCATGTAAGAAAAACACCTCTTTCTACCAGTCTTCAGATATATTTAGTATGGGCGACAGTGCCTTTTTCCAGTTCTGAGATGTCCTTGCTTCTTAGCAATAAAGGCCTGCCACAACCGCTTTCCTCTTCTATCCTTCCAGATGGGTCAGAGGCTCCAGATCTAGGCTCCTCCTACAATTCCATGAATAGTTAGTTAAATTCTAGAGCACCCAGTTCACCTTCTGCTCCTCTGCTCTCAAGGTGATGCTGCTCGTGGTGGGATTTAGGGGTAAAAATTGTGATCCTAGCATTTCTTTTTTGTGAGATGGTGCTTCGATCTAATCAAATCAGATATTCTGCATTGCCTTCGGCTGCACTTAAGGAGACTAAGAAAGGGTCTCTACTAATGTACCTTTTCTTTCCTCCCTACTACTCCTCATCCTCTCTCTTGGCCCCTACCACTTCATTATTTATTTCAACGCATCCTATTTCATTTCTCCTCACATTTCCTCCATCTTCATCAGTTCTTACTGTTTTACAGTTAACTCTGCTGTTTGCTGCATGCTGCATGAGGCCCAAGGTCCTGGTAAGCTTTATTAACTTGAAATAGAACTGGCAGTGGCTTCTAGAACATGATCTCCCCAACACTTGTCCCTCCCAACACACATATAATGATAAAAATGAGGCTGCTTCCTTAGACTAACTGATTTCCTCTTGTAACTTAGAATATGAAGAAGTAGCATGGTGAGGTTTCAGGCATATATGTGGAATTCTGATCTTTTTTTTTGTCACTCCTGGGCCTTGAACTCAGGGCCTGAGCACTGTCCCTGGCTTCTTTTTGCTCAAGACTAGCACTCTACCACTTGAACCACAGCACCACCTCCGGCTTTTTGGTGCTTAGTTGGAGGTGAGTCTCACAGACTTTCCTGCCCAGGCTGGCTTCAAACCCTAACCCTCAGATCTCAGCCTTCTGAGTAGCCAGGATTACAGATGTGACCTACTGGCATCCAGCTTAGAGAAGCCCTTCTATTTAATCCTACAAGTAACAGTAGCTTCATGAAACCCTCTGATAATGAGATGAGCAGGTGACTTTGGTAGAAAGTATTCTTGAGGACTAGGGTTCTTGTCTACAGTAAATAATGCAGTGACTGGGGTCAGTTTATCAGGAAAAGCCATGATTATCAGGTTTTAATTTAACACAATTAGGTTTATTTATTCTTTTGAAAAGTTTACTGTGGAAGCTAGGTCCTGGTGTTTCGTGCCTATAATCCCTGCTGCTTAGGAGGCTGAGATTTAGGGATCATATTTCAAAGCCAGCCTGGAGAGAAAAGTCTGTGAGATTCTCATCTCTTAAGTAACCACACACACACAAAAGCTGGAAGGTAAAGCTGCGGCTCAGGTGGTAGAGCGCTAGCCTTGTGCATCAAAGCTTAGGGCCAGCATCCCGGTCCTGCGCTAGGACACACACACACACACACACACACACACACACACACACACACACGTTAATTAAAAGTAACTAAATAGGTGCCCATTATTTTCTAACTTCCCTTTAAACTTATGGTCTGTCTGGATTGGGGAATATAAAGTATTGAGAAGATGTCTTATCAGCCATGCTATTAGGAGTTAAAATGAGTTGTGTTATTCCTGGAACTGATTGTTGCAGCTACGGCACTGGGACTTGTGGTGCCTGTGGAAATCTCTCTGAAAAATCCTGAAGAGGAAGTCTATAGAGTTTTGTGAAATGTTAACACACAGGAAACTGGGCGAAAGCATGCTAAAAGAACAATTAAATGATTTCCTGGCTGACTTAAAGGCTAGTACACTGTAATTAAACAGCAGCTCTCCATTTAAGAAGGATGTAAATTCTTAATTATCTCCCCACTGCAGTAGATGTGTCTGTGATTGAGTATGGGATCTAGCCAGAGCCCAGAGTGCAGAATTTATTCCTTTATTTTTGTTTCTGATGGAGCTTGAACTCAGGGGCCTGGGCACTACCTCTGAGTTTTGGGGGTTTTTTTTTGGTTTGTTTGTTCTTTTTTTTCCCTCTAGGCTAGCACACTGCCACTTTGAGCTACAATTCCACTTCCAGCTTTCCAGTTAATTGGAAGTAAGAGTCTCTTGGATTTTCCTTCCAGGACTGGCTTTAGACTCTGATCCTCAGATCTCAGCCTCCTAAGTAGCTAGGATTACAGGTGTGAGCCACTAGTGCCTGACTCAGTTTCTTTATTCTCATTTTCAGTGAGGAGAGTGGGAAATATGTATCTTAGTGAATTGGAATTTGGTTTATTCATATCATTGTACTTGGTTAGACACAATTTCCCTGAATACATTGTTAGTGATCATTCCTAAAATGAGTTCTGAAAAAACTATTTTACAAGAGGCTATTGGTAAATAGCTGGAATACCCAACCCCAAGTAGCTTGGCTTTTCTTGGCAAACTTCTCCCCAGTAGACCACCAAAGCATTTCTGAACTAAGTAGTCTGGGAAGTCCTTACTGACCCAGTACTTGAAAGCAGCAAGTCTTCTAGATGCAGGCTGAGTGAAGTGAGGCTTGCTGTACCACCATAGTTTTTGTGTTACTTAAGCATTCCTACTCATAATTAGGAGAGAAGTTCTATTTGTTTATTTATTTGGTCAGGTGTGGGGCTTGAACTCAGGCCTAGACACTGTTCCTGAGCCTTTTGCTCAAGGCTAGCGCTCTACCAATTTGGGCCACAGCGCCACCTCCAGTTTTCTGGTGGTAAGACAAGAGTCCTGACTTTTCAGAAGGACAGGCTTCTAAACTGTGATCATCAGATCTCAGCCTCCTGATTAGCTATGATTGCAGGCATGGGCCACCAGTGCCTCAGCTGTAAGAGAAATTCTACCATGACCTGCATGCTGGTATACATCCTGGGTCTCAGTGGTTATTGGTCCCTGGTGTACACAGTAAGTGGACAATACAAAGTGTACACATATCGAAACATAGCCATCTTCCTACAAAGCCCAGAACATAGGCAATAATGCAGTGGAGTTTTTCTTCTTTCTTGTCTGACACTGGGGACCTGAACTCAGTCCCTGATGCTTTTGCTCATTGGGTAGCACTCTACCAGCTGAGCCACACCTCCCACCCTTTCAAGGATTGTTTTGTTGGGTCTGAGACCAGGATTCAAACTTGACAGTGGATTTTTCTTTTTTTTTGGTTGGTCCTGAGGTTTGAACTCATGGTCTGGGTACTGTCCCTGAACCTTTTTGCTCCAGGCTAGCACTCTACCACTTTGAGCCACAGCACTACTTCCAGTTTTCCGGTGGTTTCATTGGACATGAGTCTCCTGGACTTTCCTGTCGGGACTGGCTTCTACCTGGTATCTTCAGATCTTAGCTTCCCGAGTAGCCAGGATTATAGGCGCTAGCCACTGGTGCCTGACTGACAGTGGATTTTTTCATTGCTCTTGTTATTATTCTTTCCCTAGAAAGTAGACAAAGAATAAAATAAGAGGCAAACATTCATGTAGTATTTATTACTTTTTAAATTTTTTCTCACTTGTACCCTGTTTCTCTGTGTGATAGCCATCTTTACCATACCTCTGAGAGGTAGAGGAAATAATTTGAAGGACTTAATCAAGGACCACATGGTGTGTTAGTGGCGAAACTGGAACAATAATACATATAGGCCTAATTCCTGGCATAAATTTCCATTTACTTGGGGTGTATGTGTGTGCGCGTGCATGCATTTGTGTGTGCATAACCACAGTGGGTACTTATATATCAAAGTTTTTTTGATTAAGTGCCTGCACAGTTTCATATGCATATACTTCCAAGGATACCTTCCAAATAACTACTAGTCCTGATTTGTTTAATTGGGGGGAGGCAGTCCTGGGGCTTGAAATCAGGGCCTAGGCACTGTCTCTGAGCTTCTTTTGCTCAAGGCTAGCACTGTACTACTTGAGCCACAGTGCCACTTCCAGCTTTACTATTTATTGTGGTGCTGAGGAATTGAACCCAGGGCTTCATGTATATGAGGCAAGCACTCTTGCCACAAGGCCATATTCCCAGCCCCCTAGTCCTGGTTTTTCATGGGATATATGTTCTGTTCGTCATGCTTTTTGTGTCACTGTAACAAATCAACCTAAGAGAGGAAAGATTTCATTTGGCTTATGGGTTTCAGAAGCTTAATGGTGGTTTCTGGCTCTATTAGTGTGGGTCTTTGGCAAGGCAGAACATCATAGCAGATAAGGGGTAGTATAGCAGAGCTGCCCATTTCATGGGGGCTGGGAAGAAAGGAGGAAGGAAGGAGCCAAGGGCAAAAGCATGTCTTTCTAGGGCACATCCCCCTATTATCTTATTATGAATTCATCAAGGGGTCATGATCCCATTAGATCAGAACCTCCAGATCCAATCACATTCCCAAAAATCCATTAGCTGGCCACCACACTTACACCACTTTGGCGGGGACACTTCCTCTAACCCATAACACATGTGTTATTCAAGTAATAAGGGCTTAGATGCTCAGCCAAGGAATGCTTTGGGTTACTGTAGAAAGATCTTCATAAACCGCTCATACCTTAGTAAGGTTTCTGGGAGGTATTGGTAGGGGATTAGTTAATACTTAAGAAAAAGAGTTAAAAAGTCTCTACGTGGGAAAAAGAGTGGGCTGGGTGCTGGTGGCTCATGGCCATAATCCTAGTTTTCAGGAGGCTGAGGTTTGAGGATCACAATTCAAAGCCAAGCTGGGCAGGAAAGTCTATGAGAGTTTTTTGTGTTTTTTTTTTTTTGGCCAGTCCTGGGCCTTGGACTCAGGGCCTGAGCACTGTCCCTGGCTTCCTTTTGCTCAAGGCTAGCACTCTGCCACTTGAGCCACAGCGCCACTTCTGGCCGTTTTCTGTATATGTGGTGCTGGGGAATCGAACCCAGGGCCTCATGTATAAGAGGCAAGCTCTCTTGCCACTAGGCCATATCCCCAGCCCTCTATGAAAGTTTTTATCCCTTAGTTCAAACCCCAGGATTTGCAGACACAGAGAAAGTATTTATGTGATTCTTGATCATTATTTTGCTTTCTAATGCCACTACTGCTGCCATTCAGGGCTGTGTGTGCATGTATGAGAAAGCATGTTCCTTAGGAGCCAGCAAAGCCATCTAACATAGCCATATTCTAATGTATTCATTAGTCATCATGACTTAATTTTCTTCTGACTTTTTTTTGTGGTACATTAATCCATTCATTCATTAACCCAACTTCTCTTTTCATTTTCAGTTTGGGCTTCCTGTAGAAGCGCCCTTTCCTGCACAACAGAGCTGGGCCTCCCTTTTCTCTAACTCCTCCCCTAATATGTCTAGGAGGCAAACAACTCATGCCCTCCCCCTCTCTTCCTGCAAAAGTTTATACATGTCCTGAGAGTCAGAGGATGGTGCCTGGCCTCTGATCAAGAAGCTTAACAGTTCCATGATTTTGTAGCTGCATCTTGCATCCCAGTCTCCCCCCCCTCCATCCACCTCCAGCTGTCCCCCACTCCCTTACTCTTCTCCCCACATCCTCATCCTTGCATCCTTGCCAGACTGTAACACATTCAGTAGGCCCATCTGCTACTTCTTACCACCAGCCCATTCCAACTCCGATCGCTGCTACTTTGCTTCCCTGATGTATTTCTACCCACCTCGAGTGGGTAGATATCAGGCAGCTTCCACATGTTCCAGCCGCCCCCCTTAGTCTCCTTGTGTTACAGTTAGGGTCTTCCCTGCCTCCCTCCCCTATCTCCAGAAATCACTGTCCCTCGTCAGAGGCTCCAAGTGGAGATTCTGGAATGCCTTTTCTTTCTGGACTCCACGCCCTTTTCCATTCTCAGTCACTCACAGTAACTACACTGAAGCTGCATTGAAAGTCCACCACATGTTTATTTACAGTGACCAAGCCCTTTTCCATAAAAACAATTGCTGGAGCTAATAGCATAAATCCTCCCCATCCCCACCCCAGTCTCTCTCAATTTCTGGCTACCCCACAGATACAGAAGGGAATTAACGTGAATGTTGAGTTGACAGATTTACAGAATACTTGAGTTTTCAGCATCTTCTTGGTCATTTCCCAGGGGGCTTCTTCCCATCCCACTAAGAACGTGATCAATAGCAGAAATCATAGTCCCAGCATCATACAAAGTGGCAAGCTCACTGGGAAAAGAATCAAGTGCTTGGGGGCTGTGGGGGGGATGGTTGCTTGGGTGAATTTTTGAGTCTTCTTTGGGGAATGGGATGATGATTTTAAAATGCATTTTGCACATGTCACCAGTCAGAAGAGATGAGATTATCCACCCAGAAGAATAGAGGTATTGTGCTTTGGGAAAGGTCTTTAACTTTGTGTTTTGATGTGTTCCAACTCTACTAGCCCTAATCTCACTTGCTGATGGCTGTGGGAACCCCTTTGAAGTAGTAAGGTCTTCATCCTCAGGGCCCTGAGAGAATCAAAGAGCTGGTGATGCTGTGGCTAATATGCCGTCTTTCTGCCCTTCCTTTGCAGTAACCTATGGCTGTGTACTGAATAGTATACCCCGCTACAGCTGGACTGGACTCCACTTAGCCTTTTAAACGAAGGTTCTTATTTTAACTGACAGCTTTCCTTTGGGGTGCCAGACAGCCGAGGCCCCCCCCCACCCCCAATCCTTGCTGTGTACTTCAAGCCCCATTGATTCTTTTTTTTTTTTTTTTTGAGTTCTACAACTTGCTCCTTATGTCTTCCAGAACTACTGGCACCATGACCACCTTATTTTTCTTTCTTTTTTTTTTTGTGAGCACTTCCTTTAAAAAAAAAAAAAGTCAAGGTGGTGCCAAGTTTCTAGGCTTTGTTGAAATATTGGAAAAGGAGTAAGGGTTCCTGTCTTCAATCACAGACAACACTAAGAAGCAAACGCATGCATGCACACATTTTCTCTTGTTGGCAAAGCAAGAAGCCAGTTTTGGCCAGGCCCCGGTGGCTCACGCCTGTCATCCTAGCTACCCAGGAGGCTGAGATCTGAGGATCGCAGTTTGAAGCCAGCCCAGACAGGAAAACCTAGGAGACTCTTATCTCCATTTAACCCCCAAATGCCAGAAGTAGACTTGTGGCTCAAGTGATAGAGCACTAGCCTTGAGCAAAAGCTCAGGGACAACACCCAGGCCCTGAGTGCAAGCCCCAGGACAGGCACCCCCCCCCCACCAATAGTCGTTAATTTCATGACTTGAGTTACCCAATCCATTCCACGAAGGACAAGCTTGTTTGTTTTTTATGGTGATGGAACCCAGGGCCTTTTACAAAACCATGCCATGCAATCACTCTACCAACCAGCTCCAATCTCAACCCTTGGTTTTTTGTTTTGTTTTGTTTTTGCCAGTTGTGGAGCTTGAACTCACGGCCTGAGCACTGTCCCTGGCTTCTTTTTGCTCAAGGCTAGCACTCCACCACTTGAGCCACAGCGCCACTTCTGGCTTTTTCTATATATGTGGTGCTGAGGAATTGAACCCAGGGCTTCATGTATACGAGGCAAGCACTCTACCACTAGACCATATTCCCAGCCCTCAACCCTTGTTTTTTTGAGAGCATGTCTCCCTGTGCAGTCAGGCTGATGTTGAACATTTAACTCATGTTCCTTTGCCTCCCCAATGCTGGGATTATGGATATGGAACCAAACTCTTTTCACACAGTCAGGGTTAGAGGTCCTTTGAGGGGTCTCACTTCATATAAAACACCCAAGGAGGGGAAGATGGGGATGGGCAAAGAGAAGTGTCCAGGGCAGCTCCTTAACGAGTGCTGCCACATTGAGAGGAGATACCCACCATTCTGTCTTTGGGACAGGACATCTGTTAATCTGGGGTCAGCTTTCCTGCATGTCTGGGCATATTGAGTATAGGGTTAAAAGGTGCTGAGGATGATCCTTGTAATCAGGGAAGTTTGATAAAGAAAAATCTAATCTGTGATTGTAGATAAGGCCATTACAGCCGGGCACTGGTGGCTCATGCCTGTAATCCTCCTAAGGGAGGCCAAAAATCTGAGGATTGTAGTTCACAACCAGTCTGGGCAAGAAAGTCCCTGAGATTCTTTTCTTTTCCTTTTTTTGCCAGTTCTGGGGCTTGGACTCAGGGCCTGAGCACTGTCCCTGGCTTCCTTTTGCTCAAGGCTAGCACTCTACCACGGAGCCACATTCCTAGTCCCCCTAAGATTATCTCCAATTAACCACCAAAACTAAAAGAAAAGAAAAGCTGGAATTTGGGCTGGGGATATGGCCTAGTGGCAAGAGTGCCTGCCTCATATACATGAGGCCCTGGGTTCGATTCCCCAGCACCACGTATACAGAAAATGGCCAGAAGTGGCGCTGTGGCTCAAGTGGCAGAGTGCTAGCCTTGAGCAAAAAGAAGCCAGGGACAGTGCTCAGGCCCTGAGTCCAAGGCCCAGGACTGGCCAAAAAAAAAAAGAAAAGAAAAGCTGGAATTAGAGCTGTGGCTCAAATGGTAGAGTTTTCTCCTTGAGCAAAAATAGCTCAAGGACAGTGCCCAGGCCCAGAATGCAAACCCCAAGACCGAAAAAAAAAATCCAAATGTTTATATCACTGTAGACACAAAAGGCTTTTTAATTAATACAGTTGTTACTATTTTTACTCTGTTCACTTGTGATGAAACTAAACCAGTCATTAGAAATGACGTGTGCTTTTATTTTCCCTGACTAGGATGGAATGGCCACACACACACACACACACACTTTATTTCTCTCTCTCTCTCTCTCTCTCTCTCTCTCTCTCACACACACACACACACACACACACACACACACACACACACACACACACACTTTATTTCTCTTAAGCCAAAAAAAAAAATATCTGCTTTCCCCAGCTGCAGTTCGGATCACTTAAAAAATTTTTTTTTGTTTTAATCATTTGGCATTCAAATGTGGCTGTTAATATGTGCTTATTTTTAATTAAACCAAGAAGCTTTAAACCAATGTGTGGTGTTCTTGAAACTTCTGCAGATTTCCCTATGGTGCCAGCTTATCAAGACCCCGTCCCTAAACTGTCTTCCAAGAGTAGAATCTGTGCTGCAACTGCCTTTCCCTTGTCTCACTTTCGATGTCCTTTTTCTGTGGCTAATTTCATGTTTTCTTTCTCTTTCTCCCTCTCCAGCTTTTTTTAATCTTGTCTTCAGCAGCTGCACTAAGTCTAAAGGAGAAGACTGCCATGATAGAAGAGTTAGGGTTCCATATTGTCTCAAACCAGAAATCAACCAGTTCTCTCTCCTCCCCCAACTATACATATATACACTCACACCACATGCAACAATGGTTCATATGTCCCTATGTCCTGGCAAGAAGCTCTCTTCTGATTTACATGGTATTTTCAATGGAAGTATCTTGTCCTAAACTAGCAAGGCAGGAAAAAAATCACCAGAGCTGGAAAATGGATCAGATCTAACCTCAGAGAGAAAAGGTTTTGAGTGTTTTTTTTCTTTTGAAACAATTCCCTGGTTCAGAGGGCTGACTGTATCTAGCCACTATTAAACACTTCTGAAATATGCAAGAGGAAAAAAATGGCATCTTCCAAAATTCACAGACCTGCAGACCCTAGGAAGGGGGAAAAATCATGGGAACTACTCTCTTAACCATTCCGGTGCAAAGAGGCAAGAGGGGGGCTTGAGGTTAGTTAAGACCAAAATGAGTCCATTTGAATTTCCAAGGCCTTTTGGAGTTTTGGGGAGAAGTTTCTAGGTTCAGCTTTGGGATCTGGAGGAAGAGCTTTCATGTTGATCAATCTGCCTTGAGTTCATTGGCTAAACTTGCATCAAAATACCATGTGAGCGTGTTCATTCCAATATGTCCCTACCACCACCACCTTCTGCTGTTTAGTGTCTCTTGAGAGAGCCTCTTTGCATGTTTTCCAAAACCCGTGTTTGTTTTTCCTTTCTTCTCTGTTCTTTTTTGCTCAAAGGTGTGATCAGACATTGGCTCTTTGGGGCTTTCATTTTCCAAGAAAAACATCCCAGAACCAGCACTGTTTAGCTTAATACCTTTCTAATGTCCATGTTAATTTTCAATAAAATTCAAAGAAACGCAATGGCTCTGTGATCTGATCTTGAATCAACAGATGATACACCTCAGAACATTTCCCCTTCAGTAGGAATGGGCAGCTGCCTCTCATGGGTGACTTGAGGGTCTCAGGGAGTCCACAAAATCATCCCCAGTGGACTGCCATGTTCCCTGCTTTCTTCCATTTGGGAAGCAGACCTCACTGGGGCAGGGTGAGTGTAAACAGGAAGTCTGCTTGCTTTATTAGCATGCATTAAATTAATCTGTTGGGCTAATTAGCTTGTGGAATAATGGGTGGAAGAAGTGGAGAATAAGATTCCACAGAACAAGATTCAGGTGAGGTCCAATTCTAGGAGGGAAAGAACTTGTTTGGCTTATGTCATTGAATCCTGCCATGTGACCATCGCCCGGATTCACAGGTATGATTGCTCTTTATGGCTGGAAAAGCATTACTAGATATCTAGTTGCACTTTTGTGTTCTGGGTATGCCAGCGAAGGAAGCCTACTCGTAGGTGTTAAAGTGGACAAGAAGAGATCAGTTTCCAGAACTGTGGTGAGAGTAGGAGGGATTTCCTTAAGTTTATTTACTTAATGAGCAGATGCTGAAGACTGGATGTGTTTAAGTTTTCAGAAGCTTGGTGGCCTCTGCAGGGTACCAGAGGAAATGCCACTAGCCTGCTTCTATGCAGTTTGCCCACTAGAGGGCAGCCAAGCAAAGCCATAATCTCATGACGTCAGCGAGCAGAAGCAGATCCTGAAGTAGTATGGAAAAATACAGAGGGGCAGGTTTGTGCTGTGTGCGTAGAGCTAAATTGTGTTAAAAATGTTAGAGAGAATATCAGTGATTTCCTTGCAGAATCATTGTGATGGTTTTCTGAACTAATATAAGAACCAAGCCTTCACTAAGCGGGTGATCCCATGGATTTAAGATGAGTTTCTTGGGTACCAGAACATACTCGTCTTAAGGTCTAATCCTGGGTTTTTCAGTCTCAGCACTAAGGATATTTGGAACCAGATAATTGTGTAATGATGCCCTGTGCATTCTAGAATATCGAGTAGCATGCCTAGGTTTTACCCAGATGTCAGTAGCACAGCCCTCCCTCCCACAATGTGACAGCAATATTTCCAAAATACCCAATTGTCCCCTGGAGGGTCGGCAAACATGTTTCTATAAAGGACTAGTGATAGTTAAGCCTTTATAGGCCATACTCAACTACAGCACGAAAACAGCCATATATAAGGCATAAAAGGATGGATACGATATGACTGTGCTCCAATCACACTTCAGACACTGAAATTGGAATTTCACTTATACTGCAGGCTAGTACTCTTATCACTTTGAACAACAGCATGACTTCAGGTTTTCTAGTGGGTAATTGGAGATAAGAGTCTCGGACTTTCCTGCCTGGGCTGGCTTTGAACCATGATCCTTAGATTTCAGCCTCCTGAGTAGCTAGGATTGCAGGCATGAGCCACCAGCACCTGGATTGGAGTTTCACATTTTGTTAAAAATTCTAAGATGTACTTTTGATCATACTATTTTTTCAATCATTAAAAATACAAAAATAGGGGCTGGGAATATGGCCTAGTGGCAAGAGTGCTTGCCTCATATACATGAAGCCCTGGGTTTGATTCCCCAGCACCACATATATAGAAAACGGCCAGAAGTGGCGCTGTGGCTCAAGTGGTAGAGTGCTATCCTTGAGCAAAAGAAGCCAGGGACAGTGCTCAGGCCCTGAGTTCAAGCCCCAGGACTGGCCAAAAAAACCCAAAAATGTAAAAATAGGCTGGTATCAGTGACTCACAATTAACAATCTCCAGTTAACTCCCCTCCCCCACAAAAAAGAGCCAGAAGTGGAGATGTGGCTCAAGTGGACAGAGCCCAGGCCCTAAGCTTTAAAAAGGGGGGCGGGGCTGTGAATATGGCCTAGTGGTAGAGTGCTTGGCCTCTCATCCATGAAGCCTTGGGTTCGATTTCTCAGACCCACAGATATAGAAAAGGCCAGAATTGGCGCTGTGGCTCAAGTGGTAGAGTGCTAGCCTTGAGCAAAAAGAAGCCAGGGACAGTGCTCATGCCCTGAGTCCAAGCCCCATGACTGGCAAAAAGAAACAAAAAAACAGTGCACACACACACACACAAGCTAAAATACTTTGATAATATGAAATAGTACTTATTGATGTGAAAATCATTCTCAAAATAGCCCAGCACTGGTGTCTCACACGTGTAATCCTAGCTACTCGAGGCTGAGATGTGAGATTTGCAGTTTGAAGCAAGCCTGGGCAGGAAAGTCCATGATATCTCCAATAAAACAGCACAAAAAGGCTGTAAGTGGAATCACTGGCTCAAGTAGTAGAGTGCTAGCTTTCAGCACAAAAGCTCAGGCCTTGAGTTCCAGCCCCAGGCTTAGCACAAAAAATGCAAAAATATTCTTAGAATAAAGGTAAGGAGGCCACTGGGTGTCACAATGCTAGACAATCACCCCTCAACTGGAGCTACAAACTAGCCAGCACATGGCCTCTTAAATCAGTTCCACTACCTTTCACATTCTTTTTTTTTTTTTTTTTTTTTTTTTTGGCCAGTCCTGGGCCTTGGACCCAGGGCCCGAGCACCGTCCCTGGCTTCTTCCCGCTCAAGGCCAGCACTCTGCCACCTGAGCCACAGCGCCGCTTCTGGCCGCTTTCTGTATATGTGGTGCTGGGGAATCGAACCTAGGGCCTCGTGCATCCGAGGCAGGCACTCTTGCCACTAGGCTACATCCCCAGCCCTCACATTCTTAACTTGAAAGTCTGGTTGCATTTTTTTTTTTTTTTTGCGGGTCCTGGGGCTTGAACTGGGCCTGTGCTCTATCCCTGAACCTCTCTGTGCTCAAGGCTTAGCACTCTACCACGTGAGCCACAGCACCACTTCTGGCCTTTTCTGTTTATGTGGTACTGAGGAATTGAACCCAGGGCCTCATGCATGCAAGGCAAGCACTCTACCACTAAGCCACATTCCCAGACCACAGTTGCTTTTTTTTTTTTTTTTTGCTAGTCCTGGGGCTTGAACTCAAGGCCTGGGCACTGTCCCTGAGCTTCTTTTGCTGAAGGCTAGCACTCTGCCACACTGAGTCACAGCACCACTTCTGGCCTTTTCTGTTTATGTGGTACTGAGGAATCGAACACAGGGCTTCATGGATGCTAGGCGAGCACTCTACTAAGCCACGTTCCCAGCCCAATTGCTTGTTTTTAAGTGCAGCTAAGAGGAAGAAATTTCTTTTTCCCAGATTGTTTTCTAGGAAAGCTAAATTTTCATTACAATCTTGTTTTACTGGAGATTAGCTGCTTTAGCGAGGTCTTAATCAATGTGTGCTGCTATAACAATACCCAAGACTAAAATGGTCAGAACTTGAACAAATAATGTTGAGCGAGACAAGCCTAGAACACAGAACAAAGGGGCATGGTCTCCTTGATATATGACTGTTAGGGAGGGGGTTGGGGACAGTAGAGACCAGGTCTGCAAAACAACAAACTTCTTTTCAAATGGTATTTCCATGTTTGGGTCAGTGACTTTATATTATGTATCTAAAAACCAAACTACTAAACATAAAAAGGTCTAGAATAAACCTATCAGTGGATCACAATAGCTCAACAGCTATGTACAATGATCATATAAGATGAGGATAAGCAAAAATAACTCCAAGAGAAGGATACAGAAGGATTCTACTGTTGATGTTATCTTTAAAGTTCTAGGTGAATTTCCTGTGGCATACCACAAAGTTCTAGGTGAATTTCCTGTGGCATACCCTTCGTGGTTACTGTATATGATTTTGGTACACTGGATATTGTACATATGCCTACCTGATCTAGGGAAGGGAAAGAAAAATGAGGGTGTAAGATATCACAAGAAATGTATTCACTGCCTTATTATGTAACTGTACCCCCTTTGTACAACACCTTGTCAATAAAATTTAATAAAAAAAAAATACCCAAGACTGGATAACTTGTAAATGACAAGTTTTGTTTCTCAAGAGTTCTGGAGGCTGGAAAGTTTGAGGTTAAGACACCAGCAGATTTGGTTACCTGTTTTCAAGATGGTTTCTTTTGCTGCATCCTTTGGAGAGGAGGAACACTGTTCACACATGGTTGGTGGAAGGTGGAAGAGGAAGCAAGGAAACACTGCATAAAGCCTATGGGCCTTACTCCCATTCAGGAGAGAATAGACTACTGTTAGTATAGTTCTAGAGGCAGCCAAGAGGCTGAGACAACGCTCCTTTTTTTCTTTTTGCCAGTCCTGGGCCTTGGACTCAGGGCCTGAGCACTGTCCCTGGCTTCTTTTTGCTCAAGGCTAGCACTCTACGACTTGAGCCACAGTGCCACTTCTGGCCTTTTCTATATATGTGGTGCTGAGGAATCGAACCCAGGGCTACATGTATGTGAGGCAAGCACTCTTGCCACTAGGCCATATTCCCATCCCAAGACAAAGCTTCTTGACTCAAATAGCACCTCTTGGAGCTGCTGATCTTCCCTTTCTATTAATAATGATGTTTGGCCCATGCAGTATCTTTAAAAAATTTATTTTTTGTATTGTTATTATGAAGGTGATGTACAGAGGGGTTACAGTTACATATGTCAGGTAATGAGTACTTTTTTTGCCAGTCCTGGGGCTTAAACTTGGTCTGGACTCTGTTCCTGAGCTTCTTTTTGCTCAAGGCTAGCACTCTACCACTTCAGCCACAGCTGATTCCTCAGCACCATACACACAGAAAAGGCCAGAAATGGAGCTGTGGCTTAAGTGGTAGAGTGCTAGCCTTGAGCAGAAAGAAGCCAGGGATAGTGCTCAGGCCCTGAGTTCAAGCCCCAGGACTGGCCAAAACAACAAAAAAGGAAGAGTGTTGGGAATATGGCTTAGCCTTAGAGTGCTTGCCTTGCATCCGTGAAGCCCTGGGTTCGATTCCTCAGCACCACATAAACAGAAAAAGCCAGAAGTGGAGCTGTGGCTTAAGTGGTAGAATACTAGTCCTGAGCAAAAATGCTCAAGGACTGTGGCCATGCCTTAGGTTCAAGCCTGGAACTGGTACCAAAATAAAAACATACACAAAAAAAAACACCTACCATTTAATGCCATCACATCACAATGGTATGAAATTTCAACTGTTGAATTTTGAAACGGGAGAAATCAATTCAGCCTTGGCAGGCTGAAATGAGTCCCATTATAAAAACAACAAAATCCGGTTATAATGTAGGTTCCAAGAAAATGTATTTCACTAGGCTAGAACAATTGAAAAAGTGTTCATTCATTTTAACAAAAATCTACAGTAGCTGCAGGTGCTAGGTATACGTGCTAAGAGCAAAAAAAGAGTTCCCTGCTGTCTGTTCTCATACAGATAACATTCTAGTGCAGGAAAGGCAAGATTTTTGTTTAAAGAAGGAAAATAAAAGCCCTGTAATCCTACTCAGGAGGCTGGGATCTAAGGGTCTTGGTTCAAAGACAGCCTGGGAAAGGAAAGTCCTTGAAAAGCTTATCTCCAACAAAACACTCAGAAAACCGGAAATGACGGCTCAAGAGGTAGAGCTCTAGCTTTGAGAAAAAAAAAAAGCACAGAGACAACACCCAGACCCAGAGTTCAAACCCCAGGATAGACTGACATACACACGGGCGCGCGCACACACACACACACACACACACGTGTAAAATCCATCCCAAACCTAAATCCCTTCCAAAGGACATGGTGTCCCTGGTAAAATAGCCTAGAAAACCAGAGGAAAAAAATCGGGCGAGAGTTTGCTGCCGATAATCACCTAAGGACACCTTTCAAGGACTTAATTATATTCCCGAACCTCAGAGAACTTTCTACATTCCCTTTCCCGTCTCCCCCGCCCTCCGCTTTTCACCCTAGTGCGTCAACAGCGTCTTACCCGTCATAGGAAGGGAAGGCGGAAGGGGGGGAGATGTCTCGCGAGATTTCGCGACGGGATTTGGAAGTTAGGGAACCGCGGCGGCGCCTGCGTACTGGCCTCACAACCTCGGGGCAGCACGCGGGTAGGTAGGCTACAGCCCTGAGGAGGGGGGGGGAGTAGTGTTAGTGTCTTTTTTTTTCTTCCTCTTCTTCCGCTCTTCGGGGCCGTGCGTTGTCTTGTGCTGGTCGGAGAACGGAGCGAAGTTAGTCAGTTTAATAGCTTCCACGGGAACGCTTCACGAGTGCACACCGGGAAACCCCCTCTTGCTCCTCCACGAGTTGGAAGAGTGCCGAAGGGGTGCGCCCTGGTGCCGGCACTTGAGCTCTTACTCCCCCGTCTGTCCTTTGAGCAATTGTTCCCCTACTGCACACTCCAGTCCCCTCAGAGTTGCTTCGTCCAAGTATCCCTCAGCCGATCCTTTCCTCAGACCCCTCAGATTCCCGGCTCGCTCGTGCTCAGGAATCAGCTTCGTCTCTAGGGTCCCCCCCCCCGTTTGGAGGCGGAGAACATGGCTGGAGGACGTCTGCTGTTGGGGGGCGACTTCCTGTCGCCGCCGCCGCTGCCGCCCCTCCCGCCGCCGCCGCTGCCGCCCCTCCCGCCGCCCCCGCCTGAGCCAGTGCTGGAGCAGTGGCGCTATAGCCACGAAAGTGACTGGCAGTGGGCTCTGCGGCGCAGCTTCATCTGTCGGCACCTGCACAGCTATCCCGGGGCTGCACTTGATCAGCTCCTCGCGCTCTCCGCTGCCTGGACCAACCACGTCTTCCTGGGCTGCAGGTGAGGAACGAGAGTCGGCGGGGGGGAGGGGGGGAGAGGGATGTCGGGGGTCGGGTTGACGGTTGAGGGTAAAAGATGGGTAAGGGATGAAGGGGTCGGTGATTGCGGAGGGATAGATTAGGAAGAGTGGGGTGGGAGTCACTGATGGTGCTGGTTGATTAGGGATAGGGGCAAGGCTGGAGATGCTTGGCTTGCAAGCTGCAAGATTTCAAGGTGCTGGAGGACACTAGGATGTGCTGCGATTGCTTAGGGATGGGGTGGCGGACCAGAGTGGCCAGGGAATGGACCTACTAGCTAGGACTCTGCGCAGATCTGCAGCCCCTCCAGGACGAGGGATGGAGATAAAGCAGCGCCTGCAAGAGGATTATTGATTATTGACAGGTAGTCATTGTGGTTGCTGATGGAATTGGAAGGCGTGGGAAAATGATGAATAGCAGAACCTCGGATGTGCGTAGGGCCTTCCAAGGATGCGGTATCTGCAGAGAATTTTCAGTATGAATGCCGGGGGCCACGAGGGGGGATACGGAGCTTAGGGACAACGCGATTCTAATCTTAGATTCCTCCTGACCACTTTCCCCTGTCATTGCCAATAGATAAAACACCCCTCTCTTTCTTCTCGCAGCCCACCTAGGTGAGTCTTACTGTCTTCTGCGGGCGGGTGGTACAAGCAGCAGGTCTCTAAACCGCAGTGTCAAGCTTGCTTAGATTTGCGCATAATATCTCTGGGACTCAAACAAAGAAATGGAAATATCTGCTGTAAAACTAAATTGCCCTCCTTTTACCTTAAAGGGGATCACACAGATTATCACTGGATCACTGGATGAGATTTTAGATGTACGTGTGTGTTAGTGTGTTTGTGTACGTGTTTTCACCCCTTTCCTAGAACCTTCGGAAGAGGCAGTCCTCTTTGAAAGCTCTTTGCATTCAACAGACACTGCAGTATGGTTCCAACGCAGTTTTTTTTTTCCTATGAATTGGCTGCTTGGACTTTGGTCCTTCAGAATCCTCAAATTGGCCTTATACTAGGCAAATCATTCCTTTGATAGACTGGGAAGCTTCTTTTTTTTTTCTTGGACATTCCTTTCTAACTGACGAGTTTTTTTTTTATTAGGAAAGATAATAAGTCCTGGAAAATGATCCAATCCAATTCCACCAATTCAGTTCTAGGAATGACACTTAAACATGCTGAAAAATAGGCTTGTTCACTCCAAGCTTTAATTGATGAATATAGCATCCAGTGTGATGCTTAGCACAGAATTTTTGTTCTGTCTCCTCTCAGCCTGATAACCACCTCTATGAGATAATATTTATTTATTCTACTGGATGAACTAGTCACTACTGGGGAAGTCTCAGTAATTGTCACAGATCCAATTGACCTTTACATAGCAATGTTCCTGCAATTGATAAACTATATCATATAACTATAAGTTTCCTTACTATCACAGAAGGCCAGGGGGAATCTGAATCCTCCAAAAATCTTTAATAAGGAAGAAGAATAATGATCCGTTATTTGTTCAAAACCATCCTTTATATTGATAATAAAACTTAATCTTTCACTAGCAATGCAAGCTCTTTTTTGGGGGGAGGGCTACTTTTTTTCATACCATCAACAGCAGCCCTAGAAGAATACTGGCTGCGTAATACCTGCCCGTTCAATGTCTGAAGAATGAATGAACATATACAGCTTTATTTTGTACAACACATTTAAAATAGTTCTGATCTTTACAACAACCTTAGGGGTTTGGAGATCTCTGATTTTTACAGCTAAATGAGTGGAAGCCAAGAAGTTAAGTTACTTGTTCATGGTCCCACAATTGGAGCTAGGACTCAGGTTTTCTGATGTACAATCTGATGTTCTTTTCACTGCGACACAGCTCCCATTTTAGGGAAGGATGGACTAGAAATGAAAGCAAGTAACTAGGAGAAGCCATAGCATTATACCTCAGGACATGAACACAAACCAAGCCAGTGATCACTGGTGGTTGGCTTTCAAAGCAACCCAGGTATCTTAGATGTTTTATGTGTAGGCATAGGTATGCAGCTCTGTCTTATGTATGCAAAAATCATGTTACTTGCATGGTGGCCAAGTCAGTTGTCAAATAGCTAAAGTGATGACTCATGTTTACATTTTATATGAATCTTGGAAAGTAGGCACCCAATGTGATCTTCTACTTCAGGCAGTTTTATGTTAACTTTCACCCTCAGATGGATAAATTCTATATTGAGTACTTGGTGTAGGTGGGACTCCTGTTTTGGTGACAGCTCAGATGTGCAGAGAAGCAGACCTTTGTCAATTTCTGTGAAACAGGTTCGAATAACTTCTTGACTTTCATGACTGTGGTGTTGTTAAGCATTACCTGTTGGAGAGGTGTGGTTCACACCTATAATCTTTAGTATTTAGGAGGCATTACGGTCTAGGGTACTCTGAGTTATAAGGGAGACCCTGTCTCAAAAATAACAGTCAGGGGGCTGGGAATATGGCCTAGTGGTAAAGTGCTTGCCTCGTATACATGAAGCCCTGGGTTCGATTTCTCAGCACCACATATATAGAAAAGGCCAAAAGTGGAGCTGTGGCTCAAGTGGTAGAGTGCTAGCCTTGAGCAAAAGAAGCCAGGGACAGTGCTCAGGCCCTGAGTTCAAGCCCCAGGACTGGCAAAACAAAAAACAGGTGGGTGCTGGTAGGCGCTGGTGGCTCATGTCTATAATCATAACTATTCAGGAGACAGAGATCTCAGGATCATGGTTGGGAGTCAGCCCAGGCAGGGAAGTTTGTGAGACTCTTATCTCCAATAAACCACTCAGAAGAAGCCATAAGTGGTGCTGTGGCTCAAGTGGTAGAATACTAGCTTTGAACAAAAAAGCTCGAGGACAGCGCCCAAGCCCTAAGGACTGTGCATGGGTAGGCAGGCAGGCAGGCACGCACGCACGCACGCACGTGCACACACACACACACAAATCAGTCACCTTAATAGGTTTGTCATACACACAACACACAATATCTGTCACCTTAATAGGTTTGTTATAAACAAGGACTCCTGGGTCCTCCCCTAGGGTTTCTGATTAAGAAAGGCTGAGGAGAGGTCTCAGAATTTCCATTTCTATCAAGTTCCCAAGTGATGATGGTGCTGGTCTAGGAACTACACTGAGAACAGCTGCTTTCCAGCCTGTTGTTTTTTTTAAATCACATTTCCTCATTGTCCAACCAACCTGGAAGCTCAAATGGCTGAAATTATCTTTCTTTTTGGTCTGCTTCATAACAGCCTGCCAAGGTATTTTTTTTCTACAAGCAGCTTTGTGTTGTGGCTAATGAAAAATTAGTATAGTTTTTAAATCAACTCCAGCACTTACATAATTGTTCATATGTATGCCTAGGGATCTGTGCAATTTTTGCTTAGAAATTATAGGTGATGTCCATTTTATAATGAATGGGATCAAATCCAGGATCTCATGCATACTAGGCCAGTATGCTATCATGGGCATATATATATGGGTGTACACATATACACATATATATTTAAGAAGACAGAATGTTTGGTTCAACTAGAACACTCAGTTTTCCAGTAGTCTTTATTTTTTGGTGCCTGGGCACTGTCCCTACGATTAAACCTATAGTCCTAGCTACTCAGGAGGCTGAGATCTGAGGATCATGGCTCAAAGCCAGTCCGGGCAGGAAAGGTTTTTTTGTGTGTTTTGTTTTTGCCAGTCCTGGGCCTTGCTTGAACTCTGGGCCTAGGTGCTATCTCGGCGCTTTTGTGCTCAAGGCTAGCACTTTACCACTTAAGCCACAGATCCACTTCTGGCTTTTTTTTCCTGGTGGTTCATTGGACTTTAAGAGTCTCATAGACTTTCCTGCCTGTCCCTGGCTTTGAACTGCAGTCCTTAGATCTCAGCCTCTTGAGTACCTAAGACTACAGGCATGAGCCACCAGCACCTGAGAAGACGCTTCTTTTTTTTTGCTGGTTCTGGGGCTTGAACTGAGAGTTGGGCACTGTCCCTGAGTGTCTTTGTGCTCAAGACTAGCATTCAACAACTTGATCCACAGTGCCACTCCCGGCTTCTTTGAGTAGTTTATTGGAGATAAGAGTCACATAGGGACTTTTCTTCCCCGGCTGGCTTCAAACCGATCCTCAGATCTCAGCCTCCTGAATAGCTAGGATTACAGGCATGAATCACCAGCACCTGACTGAGACTCTTATCTCAAATTAACCACCCAAAAGTTGAAAGTTAGCCATGGCTAAAGTGGTAGAGTGCCAGCCTTGAGCAAAAAAGCTAAGGACTGTGCCCAGGTCCTAAATTCAAGCCCCAATATTAGCACAAAAAATATAAATAAATAGGCCTCAAAATGTTATCCAAGTTATTAGTTGCTGGGATTGTAGGTGTTCTTCTTGTTGGGTTTTCTAAAGCTTTTGTAGCTGAAAGTACTACATTTAGATACACTATGAAAAACCATTATGTCACTGGACACTATTGAAAATGCACTATACAACTTGTGGGTGGGGAGTGGGAGGAGAAAACTGGGAAAGAATGAGGGAAGGGGTGACACTGTCCAAAAAAATCTACTCTTTACCTGACTTAGGTAACCATAACCCCTGTGTACATCACCATTGTAACTTTTTTTTTAAATGAAAAAGATGGGCTGGGAATATGGCTTAGTGGTAGAGTGCTTGCCTTGTAAACATGAAGCCCTGGGTTCGATTCCTCAGCATCACATAAACAGAAAAAGCCAGAAGTGGTTCTGTGGCTCAAGTGGTAGAGTGCTAGCCTTGAGCAAAAGAAGCCAAAGACAGTGCTCAGGCCCCGAGTTCAAGCCCCAGGACTGGCAAAAAAAAAAAAAAAGAAAGAAAAGAAAAAAGGAAAAAGAAAAAAAAGCACTGTGGAAGACTGAGTAATTAAAGCTTTATTGCAGTGATTTGCTTCACGTTTGTAGAACAGCTTCTTTATCCTTAGCTAACTATTCTGTGGGTGGGTAATTTTAGAAACAGAAAATGAAATCCTAGTGACCTTATTAAATAAAGACTAGGTTAATATTTGCCTTGTTCTTTGAGTAATTGAGCCTTACATACATACAGTATTGTCTTTTCTATTCTTGTTCAAGCTAGCTAGGCTTCTTTGGTATCATGACTTCCTAATAAAGGACAGACAACCTGGCTGTTGGCATCCCACGCAAAGTTTTATTTTTATAGTCTCTGGGAGCTGCTGGGTTTTGTGGCAATTGTAATGAACAGGGAACAGTAAATAGGTATAATTACTAGTGCTGATAAGAACTTGAGAAAAAAGTTAAGTTTGAATGGAGCGAACCCCACCTGTGTCATTCTCCAGCACTGTGTGACATGCCTACCATGTTCACTATACACATATGACATTGCATGACATACATACCATGTTCAGTATACATACGCACCATTCTTGGACCAGGCTTTCATTGATGGTCTGGAGAATTTTGACAAGAACTCAAGGTGAGTGGCTTGGATCATCAATATTGGTAGCAAATGTGGGATTACCCAAGAGTTGTAGATTTTTAATTTTTATCGTTTTTATCTTACACCTAATTGGGCTCCTACATTTGAATGGAAGTGATACGTACAGAATTTATAATGTTTTAGAGGTAGACTTTTTAGTTTTTTTGCCAGTACTGGAGCTTGAAAAAGTATAGAAGCTCTCAAGGCTCTCTGCCAAGGCTTTCATTCAAGGCTGGTGCTTTACCATTTCAGCCATATCACCACTTCTGTCTTTGCTGGTAAATTGGAGATAAGAGTCTCATGGTCTTTTTTGCTCCTGCTGGCTTTGAATGCCCGTTCTCAGATCTCAGCGCCTTGAGTAGCTAGGATTACAGACACAATCTGTTTTCTTAGCCTTTAAGTATTCCCCACCTAACTTTATTTCCATATATTTACTTAATGAGGAAATAGTTGTCACAGCATTTCCCTGGTTCTGGATTTCACTGGATATATTCTCTTTTCTTTTTTGTGTGATACCTGATCAGGTTTTGGGGTTTTTTTTGCACATAGTGCTCCACCTCTTGAGCCACATCTCCTGTCTATCCTTCTAACTGATTAATTGGAGATAGAATTTCTCAGACTTTTCTGCCTCAAGTGGCTGTCACTTGAGTCCTCAAATCCCAGTCTCCCAAGTAGCTAGGATTATAGGCTTGAGCCAAGAGTTGGCTGGAAATATAGTTGCCAAAGTGTTTAACATGTTTCTGGGTGTTAGGGACTTACTGATTAGGTTCAGGTTCAACTTGTGGCAGGAAGAGGCACTTTAAAAATACTGTAATGTGGGCTGGAAATGTGGACTAGTGGAAGAGTGTTTGCCTAGCATGCATGAAGCCCTGGGTTCAATTCCTCAGTACCACATAAACAGAAAAAGCCAGAAGTGGTGCTATAGCTCAAGTGGGAGATTGCTAGCCTTGAGCAAAAGAAGCTCAAGGACAGTGCCCAGGCCCTGAGTTCAAGCCCCAGGACTGGCAAAAAAAAAATAGTGTAATATGTTGCTGGGAACAGTGGCACACACCAATAATCCTAACTACTTAGGAGGCTGAGATCTGAGAATCAAAGTTGAAAACCAGCAGGGCAAGAAAACCTGTGAGATTATTGCCTCCAATTAAACAGCAAAGGGCTGGAAGTAGACTTCAGGTCAACTGGTAAAGCACTGGCCTCGATTGTAAAAGCCAAGTGAGTAGAGTGCTTGCCTAGCATGCATAAAGCCCTGGGTTCAATTCCTCAGCACCACACAAACAGAAAAAGGCGGAAGTATTAGTGTGGCTCAAGAGGTAGAATGTTAGCCTTGAGCAAAAAGAGGCCAGGAGGGCTGGGAATATGGCCTAGGGGTAAAATGCTTGCCTTGTATACATGAAGCCCTGGGTTCAATTCCTCAGTACCACATATATAGAAAAAGCTGGAAGAGGCGCTGTGGCCCAAGTGGTAGAGTGCTAGCCTTGAGCAAAAAGAAGCCAGGGACAGTGCTCGGGCCCTGAGTTCAAGCCCCAGGACAAGCAAAATAAATAAACAAATAAAACAAAAAGAAGCCAGGAACAACACTCAGGTCCTGAGTCCAAGCCCTAGGACTGGCAAAAAAAAAGAGTCTCCTGGGCTTTTCTTCCCAGGCAGTTCCTCCTGAGTAGTTAGGATTACAGGCATGAGCCACTGGTGTCTGGCTTGATTTTATGGTTCTATGTCATATGCTGAAAAATACTGTTTCTAATAAGTAATGTAACTACTGATTTCACAGATAGGTATTTTAGAGCTAAATCTTTGGCTTTATAGGCAAATACCCTGTTGATAAAATTCTATGTGAGCGATGATAAGATTTGCTCATTTGGAAGCTTAAAAAGAAAAAAAAAACATCACGAACTATTTCCTTACCTGTTTTAACTGTAGTTTATATTTATTTAAATAGGTACAGCCCACACTTGATGGAGAAAATTCTCCAAATGGCTGAAGGTATTGATATTGGGGAGATGCCTTCATATGATCTGATGCTGCCTAAACCTTCCAAAGGCCAAAAACGCCACCTTTCAACATATGATGGTGAGTATACTTGTTTTGGGAATGTGGGTTTAAAGAAGTGTTGAGTAAAAAAAAATGTATATGTACGTGGTTTTAAATTACATTGGTAACATTGGTTCTTACACAGAGATAAAGATTTTTAAATATAGTGAAGTCTTTTTTTTTTTTTTTTGGAGGAGGCTAACTAGAACTGAAAGCTAATACTGAAGACATGCTATAATGCTTTCCTTGAAGTATATGTCATGGGACGACCTCCCTCTAAGTAGAACAACCTTATACTGGGATCATTTGAGCATCTAAGTAACTAAATCCTTTGGATGGGTCAAGAAGAGAACAGCTTTCCACTGAGCAGTCTTAGGGCAAGGGAGTGCCAGTGTCTACTACAGCCTTAACAGAGTTCTTCCATAGATTCTAATGGCCTCTCCACATAAAGCTTTCTTTTCTAGAAATAAACAGCAACCAGCCTGTTGTACAGAATAGCATAGTATTAAGATTTTCATTGAAAACCTCTGGAATCTTTTGATAACTTTTTCCTTGATTTTTCTTTTTCTTTCTTTTGTTTTTTAAACTCATAACTGCATAAAGTAACATCACAGAGTCACTGATCTCTGATATCAAATAGAAAGATTTTGTAAATGCTTCTGGTCATCTCTGTTACATTAAAACCATCTGTTCTAGTTGTAACCCTTCAGTGAGTAATAAGAAATTGTACTAGATTGAACATCCTTCCAGGACACTTTATGTTCCAGAACAGGTGAACACTATGTTACACCTGTGCTTTAGCTCATTTGACACAAAAGAACCTTCCAGTCGTGCGTGGTAATGACCTTGCACACTTGTTCCAGTGTTCTGTTTCCTATCAAGAGTTTTCCCTTAGCAGGGTGCTAGTGGATTGCTCCTATAATCCTAGCTACTCAAGAGGCTAAGATCTGAGGATTGTGGTTCAAAGCCAGCCCAGGCAGGAAAACCCATGAGACTCTTATGTCCAATTAAGGACCAAAAAAGTTGGAAGTGGCGCTGTGGCTCAAGTGGTAGCGCACTTGAGCAAAAGAAGATCAGGGACAATGCCCAGGCCCTGATGAGTTCAAGCTCCAGGACTGGCACCAAAAAAAGTCTTCCCTTACACATAAAAAGTAGGTCAGAGAGCTGGGAATATGACTTAGTGGTAGGGTTCTTACCTAGCACGCATGAAGGAAGCCCTGGGTTCAATTCCTCAGTACCACATAAAAAGAAAAAAGCCAGAAGTGGTGCTGTGGCTCAAGTGGTAGAGCTCTGTCTAGCCTTGAGCACGGAGAGGCTTGGGGACAGCTCAAGGCCCTGAGTTCAAGCCCCAAGGCCAGCAAAAAAAAAAAGAAGGCCAGAGAGCACCACTTCCCTATGGTAGAATATTACACTGAAATGAGTCCCTTCACCCAAATGACTTTGAAGGTTTCATGATGAAACATTTCTTGTACCAACCATGCATCTTGCAAGTAATATAGTTGGTACCATTTTTCCTGTTTGGGTCTTCTGAAATTATCCCCATTTTAATGAATTGTAAATTTCACTCATTCTATAGGTCAAAATCCTCCTAAAAAGCAAGCCGGTTCCAAATACCATGCGAGACCTCGTTTTGAGCCTGTACATTTTGTAGCTAGTAGTTCAAAAGATGAAAGACAGGAAGATCCTTATGGCCCTCAAACAAAAGAGGTGACCGAGCAAACACATTTTGCCAGCACGCCACGCAACATCTACCAAGATTATACTCAAGACTCTTTCAGTGTACAAGATGGGAATTCTCAGTATTGTGATTCATCAGGATTTATTTTCACAAAAGACCAACCTGTCACGACCAACATGTATTTTGAGAGTGGGAACCCTCCCCCAAGCAGCACCTCCCAGCAGGCCAACTCTCAGCCAGCTCCTGAGCCAGCCTCCTCCCAGACATACCCCGAGTCAGTGGTAGCTGAGAAGCAGTATTTCATTGAAAAACTAACAGCAACTATTTGGAAGAACCTTTCTAATCCCGAGATGACTGCTGGCTCTGATAAGATTAATTACACATACATGCTCACTCGTTGTATCCAGGCTTGTAAGACAAACCCTGAGTATATATATGCTCCTTTAAAAGAAATCCCTCCTGCTGACATCCCCAAAAATAAGAAACTGCTCACAGATGGCTACGCTTGTGAGGTGAGGTGCCAAAATATCTACTTAACTACAGGTTACGCTGGCAGCAAGAATGGGTCCAGAGATCGTGCTACTGAGCTAGCTGTAAAACTCTTGCAGAAGTGTATTGAGGTTAGAGTTGTCCGGCGGAAATTTAAGCACACGATTGGAGAGGACCTGGTGGTGTGTCAGATTGGTGTGCTTTCCTATGACTTTCCTCCAGCTCTGAAACCCCCGGAAGATGTGGTGGTGCTGGGGAAAGATGCTTCTGGCCAACCCATCTTCAACGCTTCCGCCAAACACTGGACCAATTTTGTCATTACCGAAAATGCAAACGATGCAATTGGCATCCTTAACAATTCTGCCTCATTCAACAAAATGTCAGTCGACTACAAATATGAGATGATGCCAAATCGCACGTGGCGTTGTCGAGTGTTTTTGCAAGATCACTGCTTAGCCGAGGGTTATGGAACCAAGAAAACAAGTAAGCACGCAGCTGCTGATGAGGCTCTGAAAATTCTCCAGAAAACCCAGCCCACATACCCATCTGTCAAAAGTTCACAGTGCCATTCAGGCTCTTCACCCAGAGGATCTGGAAAGAAGAAAGATATAAAGGATCTTGTGGTGTACGAGAATTCCTCGAATCCTGTGTGCACACTGAACGACACGGCTCAGTTTAACCGCATGACCATTGAGTACGTGTATGAAAGGATGACCGGCCTCCGCTGGAAATGCAAAGTGATCCTGGAAAGTGAAGTCATTGCAGAAGCCGTTGGGGTGAAGAAAAGTGTCAAATACGAAGCTGCTGGGGAAGCCGTGAAAACCCTCAAGAAGACCCAGCCAACTGTCATCAACAACCTGAAAAAAGGAACCGTGGAAGACGTGATTTCCAGAAATGAGATTCAGGGCCGCTCTGCAGAAGAGGCTTATAAACAACAAATTCGAGAAGATAACATAGGAAATCAGCTGCTGAGAAAGATGGGTTGGACTGGTGGTGGTTTAGGTAAATCTGGTGAAGGCATACGGGAGCCTATCTCCGTCAAAGAGCAGCATAAGCGGGAAGGGCTAGGTCTTGATGTAGAGAGAGTCAATAAAATTGCCAAGAGAGACATCGAACAGATCATTCGCAACTATGCCCGCTCTGAGAGCCACACGGATTTGACATTCTCCACCGAATTGACCAATGATGAACGGAAGCAGATCCATCAGATTGCTCAGAAGTACGGCCTGAAGAGTAAGTCTCATGGGGTGGGCCACGATCGGTACCTGGTGGTAGGCAGAAAAAGGCGGAAGGAAGATCTCCTAGATCAACTCAAGCAGGAAGGTCAAGTGGGGCATTACGAGCTCGTTATGCCGCAAGCAAATTGAAGAGCTTACTATATTTTATTTTCTTAACGCCTAATGAGGCAGCTCTGTGGTCAAAAGAAAATGCTCCATGTTCTGGTTACAGAGTACTAGTCATTCTTAAGATGTTTCGCCTTGTTCATTTCATGTAGAGCTTTATTAGGTATTGGAACCTGAAGAAATCTATCTTTCTTGTACTAGCTTCATCCTGCAGATAATATTGTGCAGTTACTGTTTGTGTCTCTTGATAATGCCGTGCCCCTTGGATTTTTAGTAGTTTGCTCAAGCAAGAACACATCCAAAAGAAATTTCACCCTGAGAAAGAAATTCACCTTTTAAAGGGCATAGCACAGCAATCTGCAACAATATATATGTCAAGTCAATATTGACTCCAGTTAAACTGCAGTTTTAATTCCAGACTTCCGGGAAAATGTCAGCTCTTTTTTTTTTTTTTGTATGATCTCTTTTCATCTTTGTGTGAAGCCAGTTATAGAATGTTTAACAGTAAATTGTGCTGTATGTGTAAATGTCTGCTAAACGATGTAAAACTTTCTTAAAAGTAATTTGTTCATTTATTTATAACTTCAAGTCATGTGATTTTCAGGAGTATTGAAAGTGATTCATTGTACCCTTGTGATCTATGAGTTTTAACAAATCCTAGTCTTCATGCTGAGAGAGCACTACTTGAGAGAGCAGTTGAAAAGTTTCAATAACTTTTCTTTCAATGGAAGGAAGGAAGCTTGAACTGTTTGTTCTTGGTGCCTTGCAGAGAGACTCACAGCGACTCTCCATTGTAGCTTTGCCATGGTTTGGATGTGCAGCACATCCAGACAACCACAGCTGTGGCAGGGCTTGATAAAAGACTGAAGATACATTGGTGCTTTGATGCAAAGGTCAGTTGGCTGGTCCCTCTCTCAAAAAAATAAAAGCTTATTAAATTCCCAAAGCCAACTTTGTAACATATTTAAAACTGCTATTTTCGCTTATTTCTGGAATGTAAAAAAATGTATAAAAAGAATTAGTGTATGCTTCCTGAATAAACAAAGGAGCCAGAGTTGATCAAAATAGTGGTGTGCTTATTTCTGGGCTGCAGCCAAGTTGCTACACTTTGGGTCTTTGGATCTGTGCAGAAAGGAAGTGTGGTGTTTGCAGAAAATAGGTCCGTTATGAAGTGCATGTGGATGAATGTAATGGTTTAGCAGATGGGAACAGAAATCAGTCACCTAGTGTGCTTTTTCCTACACACCACCATGCTTGCTAGCTTCGGTGAGATCTTGTATGTGACTTGGATGTTACATCTCAGATAACTCAAGCACAGCCTCGCCTTTCTAGAACAGCACAGATGTTATTTTTTACATGGATCTGGTTATTTGCAGTGTCTTGATACGTTCAGCAGGCTTAAGAGTAGTTTCCTTTCCTCCAATGTTTATATTTTACACTTGAGTTGTAGTTAAATGATTGAAGAATAGAAATTAGCCTGTCCATATGAATTTCTAACTCATAAGGACCAATTGTCACTAACACCGTGTGTGGTACTCACTTTCCAATCATCTTCCTTCCTGTGGTGTGTGTCCTAAGAAAATGAGGTATGCATTTATTTTGGCACTTTATGTATTAGGAAAGGCTAAAGGAACTCACCTTGAGAAACTGGTTTATTTAGTGAGTTAGAAAAGCTTGGCACTTTTCTCAAATAAGAGTGACTTTGGAGATTACAAGGTATGAAAACTTGACTTTTAGCTGGGTGCTGGTGGCTCCTGCCTGTAATCCTAGCTCCTTAGTAGGCTGAGATCTGAGGATTGAGGTTTGAAGCCAGCCCAGGCAGTCTGTGAGACTCTTTAGCTCCAATAAACTACTCAGAAAAGGCCAGAAGTGGCGCTTGTGGCGCAAGTGGTAGGAGCACCAGCCTTACAATGAGCCTCAGGGACAGTACCTAGGCACTGAGTTCAAGTCCCAGATTTGGCAAAAGAGAAAAAGAAAACTTTCCACATTTCCTCTTCCCAAGATGATTTTTTGTAGGAAAAAGAAAAAATGTTGTGTTTAAAATGTAGTTTAGCTGAGCTTAGTTACTATACTAGTAAAGGCTTCCCCTCAAATTGGGTCCAAGAGTATGTGAATTTGGCTCCTGATTTTGAAGGGCTGGATTTTTAATTTTTTTAATTATATTTTTATTTCTTTTCCTAGTCTGTCATTTTCTTTCTTTCTTTTTTTTTTTTTTTTTGCCAGTCCTGGGGCTTGGACTCAGGGCCTGAGCACTGTCCCTGGCTTCTTTTTGCTCAAGGTTAGCACTCTGCCACTTGAGCCACAGTGCCACTTCTGGCCTTTTTCAATATATGTGGTGCTGAGGAATCGAACCCAGGGCCTCATGTATAGGAGGCAAGCACTCTTGCCACTAGGCCATATTCCCAGCCCTAATTATTTATTTTTGATAGTCCTGGGGCTTGAACTCAGGATCTAAGCGCTGTCCCTGAGCCTCTTTGTGCTCAAGGCTAGTGCTCTACCACTTGAGCCACAGTGCCCTTCAATGGACCGGATTTTTAAACTTTGTAGATCAGGTTCAGTATTAGATCAAAGTCATTTAACTCTACTTAAAAAGAAAATCCTGGGGTGGGAAATGTGGCTTAGTGGTAGAGTACTTGCCTTGCATGCATGAAGCCCTGGGTTTGAGTCCTCAGTACCACATAAACAGAAAAAGCCAGAAGTGGTGCTGTGGCTCAAGTGGCAGAGTACTAGCCTTAAGCAAAAAGAAGCTCAGGGACTGTGCCTAGGTTCTGAGTTCAAGCCCTAGGACTGGCAAGAAATAAAAATCCTGGCTTTTGCTAGCTAATTGAAGAGTCTCACAGACGTTCCTTCCCAGGTTGGCTTTGAACCATGATCCTCAGATCTCAGCCTCCTGAGTAGCTAGCTAGGTTTAAGGAAATGAGCCACCAGCACCTAGCATGACAGTAAAATAATGTTGAAAAAATGAAGTTGACAAGATGAGCTGCTGACGACTTTGCTGTTTTATTTTGTCCCTTTATTTGATTCTGGTATTTTCTTCTTTGCTGTAAAACCCACACAATACATGAGCAGCTTCAGTTTTCCTTGCATTAAATATATGAGCATGCAGAACCATATTCACATGCATATGTATATATACTATATAGTGCACATGTAGTATATCTAAAAGTATAGAGAGATCTAAAAGTATATCTGTGAGAGTGCTATATATATACACTATATAGATCTAATATATATACTACATATATAGTATATGTACTACATACACTATAATATGCATATATGTGTATGTATATATAATATGTATTATGTATGTATAATGTTATGTATAATATATAGCATTGAATCTCACTGATCTACTTTTAGGATTTTTCCCTCCATTTTGCAAAGTGAATAGAAATATGTATTCATTCATTGGGGGTCCTTTTTTTAGTGATATAAGATGCATTCACTTTGCTGTGAGTAACTCAAAACTCAAGATGGGTCCTAAATAGAGTCGTGTACAACTTAAGTTCCACAGCATGTACCCTTTTCCACATCAGCAGGTGCAGAAAGGAAGGAACCTTGCAAATCTGATTTAGTTAACTTTCTTATAATGATTACACAGAGGCACCCTGTGGCACTGGTTAAATATTGTAAAGAAAGAAGGCAATTAGTCTTAAATGCTCAAATGAATGGTAAATGATGCATTTGCTCGTAACTGTTTTGAAAGGTCAGCTGGTTGACTCTGTTCTTAAGGTCTTAAAAAGATTAGTCCCCGAAAGAGATTGGGAATGGTGTACAAAATAAAATGTTACCAATCATGCTCTTTCCCAAGTTTCATCTTAGATTTTTCAAGTCTGAATAACAGTGTCGTTGTTTAAGCTATGCAGAAACAGTAGGATGAAAAAGTTCATTCACCAAATGAAGACTAACTTAATGGGGTTCTATTTTGAAGCAGAAATGGAGAGGAAATACTAAACACATTTAAAGACATGGCTCCTAGCCAGGCTGTAATCCTAGCTGTAATCCTAGCTACTCAGGTGGCTGAGATCTGAGAATTGAGGTTCAAAGCCAGCCCAGGCAGAAAAGTCCATGAGACCCTTCTCTCCAATTAATCACCAGAAAACCTCAAGTGGCACTGTGGCCCAAAGTGGTGATGTGCTAGCCTTGAGCAAAAGAGCTCAAGGACAGTGCCCACACCAAGTTCAAGCCCCATGACCGACAAAAGACATGGCTCTAAAGTGAAATCATCCTGTACAATACAGTGCAGATCGAACTCCCTGTAATTACCAGTTCTTAAGGGTGATAAATATATGCATCCTAAGGATTTCATTTCATTTAGCCCAACATCCAATTTACAGGTTTTTCATAGTCGTTTTAATTCCTTAAAATGAGTTTGATTACTCCTCAGAAGGAAACAGTTAGGTTTAAAGATAGTGAAGGTAGATGCCTAAAATCCTCCAGGGATTTTTTTTTTGTTTTTCTTTTTTTCTTTTTATGCCAGTCTTGGAGCTTGAAATCAGAGTTCGAGTGCTGTCCCTAAGCTTTTGTGCTCAAGACTAGCGCTGTACCACTTTGAACCACAGTTCCACTTCTGGCTTTCCACTGGTTAATTGGAGACAGACACAAGACTTTCCTTTTCCCAGCTGGCTTGAAGCCATGATCCTGAGCTCCTGAGTAGCTAGGATTACAGGCATGAGCCACTAGCACCTAGCTTGTCATTTTATTTTTTATTTATTTTTGCCATGTCCCGGGCTTGAACTCAGGGCCTGGGCACTAACCTAGAGCTCTTTTTTGAGGCACCGGCGCTACTTCCGGCCTTTTCTGTGTATGTGGTATTGAGGAATTGAACACGGCTTCATGCATGCCAGGCAAGCACTCTACCACTAGGCCAAACTCCCAGCCCGTCGTTTTATTTTTTTGCTAGTCCTGGGGCTTGAACTCAGGGTTTGGGCACTATCCCTGAGCTTCGTTTTGCTCAAGGCTAGCACTCTCCCATGTGCCATTTCCAGCTTTTTCCCCCATTTATGTGGTACTGAGGAATTGAACCCTGGGCTTCATGCATGTTAGGCACTATACCACTAAGCCATGTACCCAGCCCCCGTCATTTTATTTTTAAAGGTCAATTCACTTACAAGGGAACCAGAATATGTAATAATTGCCTCTACATTTCCATTGGCTTTTTTTTTGGCCAGTCGTGGGGCTTGAACTCAGGGCCTGAGCACTGTCGCTGGCTTCTTTTTGCTCAAGGCTAGCACTCTACTACTTGAGCCACAGCACTACTTCTGGCTTTTTCTATATATGTGGTGCTGAGGAATCGAACCCAGGGCTTCATGTATGTGAGGTAAGCACTCTACCAATAAGCCACACTCCCAACACCCCCCCACCCCCATTGGTTGTTTTTTTTTGGTTTTTTTTTGGCCAGTCCTCGGGCTTGGACTCAGGGCCTGAGCACTGTCCCTGGCTTCTTCTTGCTCAAGGCTAGCACTCTGCCACTTGAGCCACAGCACACTTCTGGCTTTTTCTATATATGTGGTGCTCAGGAATCGAACCCAGGGCCTCATGTATACGAGGCAAGCACTCTTGCCACTAGGCCATATCCCCAGCCCCCCCATTGGTTTTTTAAAAGCATTTTTCCCAGTACCAGGGCTTAAACTCAGGACCTTTGTCTTTAGCTTGGCTTTGTTGTTCACAGCTGGTGCTCTACTTAAGCCAAGCCTCTACTTCAGCTTTTCCCCTTTTAATTGGCATATATTAATTATGCCTGAACACTGAACAGGGTCTGGGTCTGAGCACTGTCCCTAGCTTCTTTTTGCTCAAGGCTAGCACTCTACCACTTGAGACACAGCACCACTTCTGGCTTTTTCTATATATGTGGTGCTGAGGAATCGAACCCAGGGCTTCATGTATACAAGGCAAGCACTCTACCACTAGGCTATATTCCCAGCCCCAATTATTTTCTTTTCATACATGGTCATGAAGTACCTTGATTAGTCAGATTCACCCCCACTCTCAGTACCCTCCTCCCTACTGACTTACCACCCTCAAACCCCTCAAACAGCTCCTCCATTTTATACTTTTTTTTTGTCAGTCGTGGGGCTTGAATTCTGGGCCTGGATGCTGTCTGAGCTCTTCAACTCAAAGCTAGTGCTCCACCACTTGAGCCCAAGCACCACTTCTGGTTTTCTGGTGGTTAATTGGAGACAAGAGTCTCACAGACTTCCTGCCGGGGCTTGCTTTGAACTGAGATCCTCAGATCTCAGCCTCCTGAGTAGCTAGGATTACAGGTCATGAGCCACCTGTGTACCCGGCTCATTCTTTTTTTTTTTTTTTGCCAGTCCTGAGCCTTGAACTCAGGGCCTGCACTGTCCCTGGCTTCTTTATGCTCAAGACTAGCACTCTGCCACTTAAGCCACAGCGCCACTTCCTATATATGTGGTGCTGGGGAATCAAACCCAGGGCTTCATGTGTACCAGGCAAGTACTCTTGCCACTAGGCCATATTCCCAGCCCCTCATTCTTTTTTTTTAAAGGTCATATAAGAGAGAACATGGGACACACTACCAAACTTTACATTTTCAGTAGCTGCCATTTTCAATAATAATTTGATAGTGTTTTTTTTTTTTTTGGTTTTTTTTTGCCTGTCCTGGGCCTTGGACTCAGGGCCTGAGCACTGTCCCTGGCTTCTTCCCGCTCAAGGCTAGCACTCTGCCACTTGAGCCACAGCGCCGCTTCTGGCCGTTTTCTGTATATGTGGTGCTGGGGAATCGAACCTAGGGCCTCGTGTATCCGAGGCAGGCACTCTTGCCGCTAGGCTATATCCCCAGCCCCTTGATAGTGTTTTTAAACTAGAAAAATTTTAAATAGAATGTCAGGATCCACAAGTTCAATTTTGGTCTCTTAAGGACACTGGTTTATTGTTCCTTTGTAATTTCATTCTCTTGACTGGCCATAATGTATAGTATTTCAGTATACTACTTGTTTGATAATTTTATATTCTGTTAAAAGGTTTCTGTGTGTATACCTGCACTGGAGCTTGAACTCAGGGCCTAGGCACTGGTCCCTGAGCTTTTGTGCTCAAAGCTAGTGTTCCCTTTGAGCCAAAGCTCTTCTGCCTTTTTAGTTCTTAATTGGAAATAAGTCTCTGGGACTTTCCTGCTTGGGTGTCTTTGAACTACTGTCCTCACATCTCAACCTCTTGAGTAGCTAGGGTTATGGCCACAGGCACCTGGCTTCTGTGAAAAGATTTTTAAAAAGCAGTTAACACCATGATGGAAAAGAAAAAAATGGTTCTTTCCAACATTATCATCTTAATCCATTCCTGGTAATTATTGTTTTTGCACTGAAAGGGGGGCAATGAATAGTAGATAGGAGATTCCTTCAAAAAATTGGTACCAAAAGTTCAGACTGGGCTAAATATAATTATACCTCAGGGACAAAATGTTAAGGTTATTTTATTTACAACTTTTGAAAAATGTACATTTTTACATGGGTTACTTCTGCAAAGCTAAAGAGCAATGAATGCATAAAAAGCAATTAGACAAAACGCTTTTAAGTTTTGTCCTATATTGTATATCTAAAAGTGTAAATACCCAAAGAAAGATGGCAGACATTGACTTAAAGTTTCTCATAACACGGAAAGGGAAGAAACTAAAGCATGCAGCAGTAACTCAGGACTTGAGTCGAAAGTACAGTGTCACAAATATGCTCCCCTCCTTCAATTAACTAAAAAAAAAAAAACCCTAAAGATGGAGGATTGTAAATTTAGATTAAAACTGTTCCTTTAGAAGGATTAAAGAATTGTCTACTTTCTGTAACTCAAAAAGATTGCATCCATGCCTCTGCTTCCATACCTCTTTCGAAAGAAAATATCACTGTAACCCTTCTGTACATCATCTTTATAATAAATTTTTAAAGAAATTTTTTTAAAAAGAAAAAGTATCAGAAGAGCAGGATTCAGAAACTTAACAAGTGTGTTCCAGTACTCTTCTTGCAAGTAGATATATTACAATCACTTTGCTCCTTAGCCAGGTTCTTTAGCATTAGCCTTCTACCAGTAAATGCCAGTAGATACTAATATCATAGATTTCTAGTTTTCATTTCCCTTTCAAAACATGTTTGTATACGATTTATTTCTTTGTTTTCTACAGGCCACATTCTAAACACATTCACTTCCAAATATTAACACAAGGTCGAAGGACTAAGCCAGGGTGAAACACTTGACTGATCATTTTCTTTAAAATGACAAGCTGAGCCAGGCACCAGTGGCTCACACCTGTAATCCTAACTACTTAGGAGGATAAAATCTGAGAATCGTGGCTGAAAGCCAACTGGGGCAGAAAAGTCTCGTGAGACTCTTAGTTCAGTTAACCACCGAAAGGCCGGAAGTGGAGCTGTGGCTCAAGTAGTTAGAGCACTAGTCTTGAGCAAAAAAGCTCAGGGACAGCACTCAGGCCCTGAGTTCAGGCTCCAAGACTGGTACACACCAAAACAAACTATATACATATATATATATATGTATATATATATATATATATATATCTCCTAGTCATCAGAATATGCATCAGAGCCACTTATATAACATTTTAAAAGCTTAGTGTAAAGCACAGAAATAAAGGTAAACTGGGAGACTACAGATGAGACACAATAGAAAAAATTAAGCACTAGTAATGTTTGCAAGTAATCCAGGTACAGTACATTGGATTTCGTAGAGTGTCTCATGTCAACAAGAGGGTAGAGAGGCAGAAAAAGCTAGGCAAAGGAAGACAGAAACAGCACAACAGCTATTTGCTTTTATAAAGTAAATGTAATGACATTAGCAGTAATAATGTGATAAACACACATTTTTTTTGTATGACCACCCTCTTCTACTTGTGGTCAACAATCACGCCAACTTTGTTCTACTATTGCAGAAACACGTTTTTCATATTCCCTCTTATTCTCTTGGTACAGCTGGGCGGCCTGGCTGTTTGCCGGACTATTCGGATTAGGTTCATCCAACAGAGACTAGAAAGAAAAAACATTAATGTCAGATTATCAGTGCAAAAAATACATGATCAAAACAACTATCAGTGATAATGGGATTGTCCAACATAATAGTTAAACTGGATGTCATTAGCACACTAATATGACAATAACTGCAAGTAGAGTGGGCACATATATACACACACATTTTCTGGTGGGTTGGGTATTCATGGTCTAATTTTATTTATAAAATAATCTTTTCCTCAAAAAGGTCTAAGTTAGGACTTTCCAAAACAGTCACTAATATAAACACATCAAAGGTTAGAGTCACATAAGAAAAAATTCACCTGGATAGATGTTAAAATAGAAGATACATCGTAGGTCGGGCTCCAGCGGTTTTGAAGTATATCCAAACATATGCTACCGTCAGCATAAACTAAGAGCATAGAAGTGGGTATGTTAAACATAAGATTTCTAAGTTAAGACAAAAATAACACTTTCAAATATGAAAGAAAAGATGACTAGTTAAATATGTCCACATTACTCGAGTGGATCAGGGTGATTATATGATGTCCACTGTGATTGGTATAAAACTGGAATAATACTTCATACTCATTCTGAAATGAGCCCTACTTTGCAGGAAAGCTTACTTATTTACTAATAGGGTCCCTTAACCATACAATTGTGGCAAGTTCATTCTAGAACATTTGTAAACTATCTCTCCTATCTGAAAAGTAAAAGTACAGTGTTCACCAGGTTTCATTTTTGGCATAAAGATGTGAAATATCTGCTACTAAAAACTTTTATTAATCTATAAAAGCAAACCACTGTGTGCTTACTATTAAGGAAAAAAATGCATGCTAGAATCCTATAGCCCTGTGTCCCTTTTTCTAACATAATACCCTAACAACAGAAGCTGATTATTTGGCAGGTCTGGAGTGAGACCTGAGAGTTTGCATTTTACTTGTTCCACGGCAAGTCTGATATACACAACTATTTTTCTAAATGCTAGTGAAAATCATTACACTGACCTGGCCTAGCATTAAAAGGAAGCCTCACGCCAGGTGGCAGGTGACTCATGCCTATAAGCCTAGCTACTCAGGAGGCTGAGATCTGAGGACTGTGGTTCAAAACCAGTCTGGGCAGCAAAGTCCATGAGACTCTTACCTCCAATTCGTCGCAGAAAAAGCCAAAGTGGTAGAGCCTTGAGCAAAAAGAAGCTCAGGGACAGCACCCAGGACCAGCAAAAATTAAAAAAAAAAAAAAGAAAACCCCAATTGCATCCTCATTTTTGTTTAATAGGTAAACGACAAAGATCACCAAACCCAGGAAGCTCTTTCCTTTCCTGCTTTAGTGCTAGGACTATAGCTCAAGATGGTAATAGACCACTACAAACAAGTTCACATTTCAGGAAATAGCAAATACTTAACTACTACAGCTAAATAGGAAATGTAGTGCTTTGTATAGCCCTACATCATAATCATAACAACTTAAAATACTGTATTAGAATTGAGATACTTGCCATTCGGATGAAACATTTTAGAGACAAATCTGACAGTAGGTGGTTTATTCGGATATTCCTCAGTGAATTCTATTGTAAGCTTAAATGTTCCTGAAATTAGAAAAGAAAAGGTTAAAAAATGTATTTTTCACTGTTCAGTGGTATTTTGGTTTGAATGTTCCATAAGGCTTTTTTCCCCAAGTATTAAAAAGGAAATAGTGAAGATAAAGTATAGAGAGGATAAGAAACTCAGCTCTAGGAATGGCTCTAAAGAAGGACAAATATTCTAAGAACCATTAAATCACTGGTGATTTTTTGCTTTGGTTTGCCATTATTCACCTCCAAACTTAAAAAAAAAAACAACTGGTACCACAAATTCAAAATGGTTGCTTGCAGGATGATTTTAGCCATTGTGCACTTTGAAAATACCCTTATACTAAAATGACAAGAAAACTGGGCCCCAAATTTGGCTTTCTTCCTTTAGAGGAATAAAAGACCTCAAAATCATTATTTCAATCAGCTGTCATCCTAAACTGCAGTAGTTTTCAACAGAGTAAAAAAGGAAAAAATAGAAATGTTCAAAACTGATGTTAGAAATACAAATCCATAATCAAGTTCTTTTTCTTTCTTTTTTTTTGCCAGTCCTGGGGATTGGACTCAGGGCCTGAGCACTGTCCCTGGCTTCTTTTTGCTCAAGGCTAGCACTCTGCCTCTTGAGCCACAGCGCCACTTCCAGCTTTTTGTTTATGTGAGGCTGAGGAATCAAACCCAGGGCTTTGTGCATGCTAGGCAAGCATTCCACCACGAAGCCACATTCCCAGCCCTTCCTTTCTTTCTATTAAATTTTGCGCTGGCCCTGTGGCTTGAACTCAGGGCCTAGGTAATGTCCCTGAGCCTTTTTGCTCAAAACTAGTGCTCCACCACTTGAACCACAACTCCACTTCCTACATTTTTGGTAGTTAATTGCAGATGAGTCTCATAGGCTCTCCTGATCAGAGCTGGCTTCAAACTGTGATCCTTAGATCCTTAAGTGTCTGGAGTAGTTTAGGATTACATGCATCAACCACTGGTGCACGGTTCAAGTTAAGTTTTCAAATAGGAGTAAGCATAAAATTTGTGCACTGGTTCATTTACATGAAATAGTGACTGATGAAAACATTGAATTTGAGCATGAATTTCACAGTCCCTTCCAAACTCCCTAAGGTATGGCTTATAAAGTACTTCACTATAAAATCAACTTAAGTCACGTTAAGGGAGGGAAATCATAGCAGAAATGGTTTAAAAATCACATTTGGCTCACATTATATTAGTAGAGGCCACAAAATTATCTTTCTAACGATATCTGTTTAGGCTACTGCTACTGAAATTATTCTCCTTCAATATGGATCAACCTAAGGGGGCAGGAAGCCTGAAAACACAGCAGGTGATAAACTGCCTTTTACTCAAGATTTGTAGGCTGCTGTTATCCAAGGGGAAGTTTGCCTTTCAAAATGTTTTAGATTGTCAAATAAATCAAAAACACAATTGGAAGACTTTTTCTCCCTCACTGAGAAATTAAGTAAAAGAGAGGAAATCAGTTGCTATCTGCTATAAAGTGATGCACATTTTATTTCCCTGGTGCATTTAATAACTTACTCATTGTAATACAACAGACTACCCTTCAGATAAAGTATAATTTATTACGAATGCAGAGTTGGCGATTTAGTTCTGCCTTGCTCCCATGAAGAGGTTTATTACTGGGGAAGCAAAGAACACAATCATTCTAGGTCTACATCTGTTAGGTAACCATATCAAAGTAAGTTTACTACAAGCACCCACAGGAAGGAACTCACTGTAAATGGCCCTTGCTATGAAGGTGTGTTCCAAAGTTTGAGAATAACTTTAAAAGGTCTCATCACAGTGGGAGTAGAGGGAGTTCATGTGCTGTGGTAGAGCACCTGCTTAGCTGTGGGAGGTCCTGGGTTCCACTCTAAGCACCACAAAATATGCTAACACACAGAGGCATGTTATTATTTCCCAAGAATATGGAACGGTGGAACGCAACGGTACATATCTGTAATCTTAGCTACTCAGGAGGCTGAGATCTGGGTATTACAGTTCAAAGTCAGCTCAGGCAGGAAAGCCTGCTAGACTCTTAACTCCAAAAACAAAACAACCAAAAAAAAAACCCTCAGAAAAAGCCAGAAGTGCTCAAGTGATTAAAGTCTTAGCCTTGAGCAAAACAAGTTCAGAAACAGCACCCCGTCAAAGCCTTGAGTTCAAGCCCCAAGAACAGGAAAAAACAAAAAGGATGGAATGAATATACTTCACTTTTATTACCATCTAAATCTTCTTTTGAGGCTTTGAGGGAGAACGTGCAAGAAAGTGGGAATGGTAGGCAGTTCAACACTTGAAGCTTCCTTAAGTATCTCAAGTGGGTATATATAGTGGGTTCAGTGCTGAAATCTTACTAAATTACAGGCAGGTGGTTAAACACCAAGTAATAGGTCTAAACTGGGCAGGTTTAATAGCACATACAGATCTGGAGGCGTGGCTTAGTGGTAGAGCACCTGACTAGAAAGTGCAAGGCCCTGCGTTTGAACCCCAGTAGTGTCCCCCCAAAACAGACTATAGAGATCCTTTAACCCCATCATTATTAAATATGATATCTAAAGGTGGCAAAGTAATGCATAAGGAGCCATTAGCAAGAAAAATAGAGCAGAGTAGGCAAGAGCAAAAACGTTGCAATCAAATCAGGGTTGAAATCCTTACTCTGGTTACTAGCTGAGAAACCTAGGAGAAGGGGGAAACAACACTCAACCTGACTAAACCTCAAGTTCTTTTTGTAAAATGAAGTTTAAAAAATGGAGCCCACTGCCAGGTATCAGTGGCTCACGCCTGTAGTCCTAGTTACTTAGGAGGCTGAGATCTGAGGATCACAGTTCAAAACCTGCGCAGGTCAACTCTGAAAAATATCTCCAATTAAGCACAAAATGCCAGAGCCGGGCACAGGTGGTTCATGCCTGTAATCCTAGCTACTCAGCAGGCTGAGCTCTGAGGATCTGGGGTTCAAAGCCAGCCCAGGCATGAGACTCTTATCTCCAATTAACCACCAGAAAACCAGAAGTGGCGCTGTGGTTCAAGTGGTAGAGTGCTAGCCTTGAGCTGAAGAGCTCAGGGACAGCACCCAGGCCCAGAGTTCAAGCCCCACAACCGACAAAAGTGGAGCTGCGCCTCAAGTAGTAAAGTGCTAGCCTTGAGCAAAAGCAGCTCAGGGACAGTGCACAGGCCCTGAGTTCAAGCCTCAGGACCAGCACACACACACACACACACACACACACACACACACACACACACACAAAATGAGCTCAAGGACAGAGCCCATGCCCTGAATTCAAGCCCCAGTCCTCTCATGCACACACACATACTGCATGCATGCACATACACACACACACAGCTCACTATACAGCACTATAGTGAAGTTTAAGTAGGACAAATGCACAGTGCTGCAAAATAAATACTCTATAAACATGAACAATTAGTTTAGCTTGAATTGTAGTCTATTTCTAGTCCTGGCTGCAGGTGACAAAAGCTAAACTCCCAAGTTAATATTCACTATCACTAGGAAATATACAATTAGTGAATTCAGGTAGCACTTGCTTTTTGGCATATACCAAACACACTGTTAAATTTAAGATGAGTACCTATGTTGATGGCTCACAAAGTCTGTGACTTGATGTTTTTGCCTAATACAACCCAGAAGATCCACCAGCAAAGAAGTGAATGAAGAGTCTTTGAAGACAGGGAGCCAGTGGCTCATGCCTATGATCCTAGCTACTCAGGAGGCTGAGATATAAGAATCACGGCTCAAAGCCAGCCCAGTCAGGAAAGTCAGTGAGACTCATCTCCAATTAACCACCACAAAACCAGAAGTGGTACTGTGGCTCAAAGTGGTAGAGCACTAGCCTTGAGTGAAAAAGCTCAGGGACAGCATCCAGCCACCCCTGAGTTCAAGCCCTACAACCCAACCAAAAAGAAAAAAGTCTTTTAAATAGCTTTTACTATCTTGAAACATGAAGCAACCTGATTATGTCTACTTACAGGTAAAGACCCAAATCTCATTCAGTGTATACACTAAAAAGGTATTCCATACTTTCAGACACATAAAACAATCAGGACCTCAAAAGAACACTCAATGCAATTTTGGAAAAGTAAACAATTTTTTTTTGCCAGTCCTGGGGCTTGAACACTGTCCCTGGCTTACTTTTTGCTCAAGGCTAGCACTCTACCACTTGAGCCACAGCATCACTTCTGGCTTTCTCTATATATGCGGTGCTGAGGAATCGAACCCAGGGCTTCATGTATGCGAGGCAAGCACTCTACCACTAGGCCATATTCCCAGCCCTTAAATTTTAAGATAATTTAAGTCACAGAATATATGCAATCTCAGAGTAAAGCTTACCCTCAGAATATTTATAGAGACTAGGATCTAAAATAACTGCAAGTTAAATAGTCACAATTATGATACAACATCTCTACTGATGGTATTCATCTTCTTAAAGAGGCCAAAACATTGTAAGGAAATTATTGGTCCACCTTGTACATAAACTGGAGACCAGGAAAATTATGTGGCAAATGGCTGACACACAGCAATAAGAACTGTTATGGTTAAAGAATATATGTTGTGGGTGTCAGTGTCTCTGTAATCCTAGCTACTCAGGAGGCTGAGATCTGAGGATAGGGGTTCAAAGCTAACCCAGGCAGAAAAGTCCGTGAGACTCATCTCCAATAAACTACTCAGAAAAAGCCAGAAATAGTGCTGTGGCTCAAGTGGTAGAGCATTGGCCTTGAGCACAGAGGCTCAGGGACAGCGCACAGGCCTTGAGTTCAAGCCCCACAACCAACCAACCACCAACAACAAAAATTTAAAAAGAAACTATGTTCTGGGCTGAGGGCTCAAGTGGTAGAAAACATGAGGCTGAGTTCAATCCTTAGTACAAAAAGTAAGTGCATGTTCTGCTGAAACACAAATATAATTTTTTGAAAATACTAACTCATCCAAAGAAAATTCCTCAGGTGTTTTTCTGCCATTTGGCTACTTTGTGACTCCTGAAGAGAAAGCAAACTACTTGTACTCTAAATTTGATGACTGAAAATTCTGAGTCTTAAAATAATGCCCCAAGCTCTCCATCATAGGATTTAATTACCTTGAGACTACCCTTAGTGAATTTTAAGGGATTTTTTTGCGCCAGTCCTGGGGCTTGAACTCAGGGCCTGAGCACTATCCCTGGCTTCTTTTTGCTCAAGGCTAGCACTCCACCACTTGAGCTATAGCACCACTTCTGGCATTTTCTGTATATGTGGTGCTGAGGAATCAAGTCCAGGGCTTCCTGTATATGAGGCAAGCACTCTACCGCTAAGCCACATTCCTAGCCCCCAAGGTATTTTTTTTAACAAGAAAAGATTTCCAAACTCAAGAACTCTACCTTTATGAAAAGCAAGTAACTGTACATTCTCATGACTTAACAATTTTAGATGAGAAATATATTCCATAACCTTTGTAATTACCATATTTTAAGTATAAACTCTTCAGAACATTCCTTTGATTTCAAGTGTGTAAAGACAAATCATATTACCTTTACAAATCCCTTTTCTTCAGGGAGAGAGAAAGCAATAGAAGGGAATATTCACATTGAACTATAACATAGCCTGACTCATGATTGTAATCCCTCTGTATATTACACCTTAAAATAATAAATAAAACATAAAGACATCTATAACATGTCAATTACTACATTACTATAAAAAATCACTTATTTTCCAAAATAAAAGCTTGTGAGAAGAATGGCACAAAAAATCCCTAATATTTACATATGTGAAATATCATGGTGACCCCCCCAGGTACAATTAGTATATAGTAAACAAAAGTCCTTTCCTTGTATTTCTTCTCTTTAATTGGGACCTAATAATTACAGAAACAAAGGTAGTTTGGAGCCAGGTGCCAGTGGCTCATGCCTGTAATCCTAGCTACTCAGGAGGCTGAGATCTGAGAATCGCCACTCAACGCCAGACCAAGAGGAAAGGTCTGTGAGATTATCTCCAATCAATCTCAAAAAGCTGGAAGTAGAACTGTGGCTCAAGTCATAGAGCAAGCACTAGCCGTGAGCAAAAATCACAGGGACAGTACCGAGGCAGAGTTCAAGCCCCAGGACTGAAAAAAAAATCTCAAGGACAGTGCTCTGACCTGGAGTTCAAGCCTCAGGCCCAGCAAACCCACATACCAAAAAAAGGTCAGCTGGGGACCAGTGTTTCACGCTTGTAATCCTAGCTACTCTAGAGTCTGAGATGTGAGGATTGTGGTTTGAAGCCAGCTTGGGCAAGAAAGTCCATGAAATTCTTATCTCCAACTAAGCATCAAAAAGCCAGAAATGGAGCTGTGGCACAAGTGCAAGACTTGAACCTAAAAAAGCACAGGGACAGTGTGCAAGCCCTAAGTTGAAACCCCAGGACCAGCACACACACAGAATAAATGTTCCAATCTATGGTCTATAGCCACAGTAGGAGTCCTAGACACCCAAGAAGCATCCACAGATAACAGCAGACTATTTGATAACATGAATCCAACAAGAGTACCATCATTTAGTGTAACGCCTTTCAGTAATGTCACCATCAAAACTAGAGCCAGTTATGTCAAAGGGGACATGTACAGGCAGATAATGGATTCCATAAGCACCTTTTCAATTCATAAAACTTAAAGCATGAGAAGCACCCTTGAAATTTTAAATAGCCAACCTCCAGCAAAGTGATGTGCTGTTAACGATGTTGTGCCTAACATAAAACAGTCCAAGTAAAATAAGAAAAAAAAGAAACCAGTGAAAACAAAGCATATTAGAACTGAAGCAAATACAGTTAATCTGCACAGAAAGCTTAGGTACAAAAGCATTTGCCCCAATGTAGTAGAGAAAAAGTTAAGTCTAGGTATTTCTTGCTACAGGTCCAATTGAAATGGTTAACAGCACCAAAGCATTCACTCTCCTGTCATTTCTATCACAGCATTGAAGAGCAGTGAAATTTAGCCAGGTGAGGCAGAAAAAGAAGCTCAAAGTACTGGGCTAACTGACCATAGTTCCCTAAAGAAATCTAAGTATTTATAAATTTTGACTCACCTCACAGCATTTTGAGGACTGGAAGCACCAAAAAGCAATCCAATTCGGCAACATTAAGTATATAGTAAGTAGTTGTAGAAACGTTTTATTTTCCACCTTCAAAGTGAAGTGTGTGTGTGTGCACCCAAAATGCTATACCAAAGGAAGATAAATCACTGAGGAAAAAAATTACTGATTCTTTTCACCTAGTTCAAATTTAAAGAATTTCATGAACTCATTTTTAGACTTTTTAATGTCCCAAACTTTGAAGAAATAATAGCTAAACACACCACACACAAAAAAAAATTGAGTGCATGCAAATTTCAATTTATGTCAACTTTGTTGTGACATTTCTATCAAACAGGGAAGGGTCTATGTGGGGCTGTTAGGTGAAGGGGACACATGTGTGTTCTATTTGCTGAAACTGCACATGAATCTGTGATGTTTTGAGGTAAACTCAAAAGAAAGTTTTTAAAGAGTAACTGACATGATGTGCTTTAAAGTTAAGCCAGCTGGGCACCAGTGGCTCAAGCCAGTAATGCTAGCTCCTCAGGAGCCTGAGATCTGAGTGGGGATAGACTGTGGTTTGCAGCCCAGGCAGGAAAGTCTGAGAGACTCTGATGTTCAACTAAACACACAAACACAGAAAAAAGCCAGAAGTGGAGTTACTGCTCAAGTGGTAGAATACTAGCCTTGAGCAAAAAGGTCCGTGCACACGCCCCCGCCTTCAAGCTGCAGGGCTGGCGCCAAAAAGAAGAAACAAAATTACTTTTTTACAGCTAGGAACATCTTGAGTTAAGTGAGGTCAAAAGGCAGGCAATGTCTGATTGTAGAAAGCAGATAAGTGTGTATGGGACTTGCACATGCACTCACACAGACAGTGTGTATGGGACTTCAACATGCACTCACACACAGACACAGACACATACAGAGACACACAAGGCACCTGCTGACCACTTCCTGCCCTTGGGATAGAATTCTGAAGCAGATGGTCCCTGAGGCCCCTTGCAGCAAGTGGCTATTTCACACTGTCAGAATCACAGTAGGGGGGACTGAATGTAGCAAAATCACAGTCCAAACCTCCAAACCCCTTGGCGCCAATTTTCAACAGCCTTGTTTTTCAATAGTGACTGCCTTTCCCAGAATATCTCAAAAACAAAGTAAAAAGAAAAAACAAGAAAAAGGAAAAGATCCCTATCTAGTCCCTAGACAACATCTAGAGCAACCTGCCACATACTGGCTTCCTCTCTCAAGCTTTTAGGAGGCAGAGGCTAAGAGGCACAGCAGGTTTCTAAGCAGGAAGGAGCTTGCAGGATGGTTGGGGAGCCCCCCCCCCTTTTCCCCAGATGATTACAGTCCTGAAAGGAGGGTAAAGAGACTCTCTTACCATCTTCAAATGGAGTCCCTTCAGGCCTGCAACACAGAGAAAAATCCAGTTAGCTCCCGCTTCGGGGGGGGGGGGGGGCTCCCCTCTCCTCACTTCACCTTTAGGAGATGGCTGGCTACTCTTGGGTGCCATCCCTTATCCCCCTGCTCAAGTGCCCAAGCGCGGGGCCGCTACTAAGTCCAGTTGTGGGGGCGGGGAGGAGTGGGTCCTAGAAACACAGCACAGGCCACCATCCCACCCACCATCAGTAGTACTCCCCCACCCCGCCCCCCTCGAACCCCCAAATGATTTCCCCTGGCAGCGGGAACTGAGCTAAATCGAGGCATAGGCTCCGGGGAAGCGCCTAGGCCCAGCCAAACCCAAACAATTTCCCCCCGTTCACCCTAAGCCTACGCTCGGGGCCTGCCCGGGGATACCAAGCGAGACGCCTGGTGACCCCCATTTCTAGTCAAGAGCCAGGAACGCAGACTCACCCAAAAATGACCGCGTTCCAAACCATTATGTTATTCTCCGAAGGAGCGCCACTCACTCCAGCTGGAGGATCTTCTTGCAACCTTCAGAGAGACAGACAAGGATCGCCCCCCAAGTCGCGTCAGTTCTCGGCCGGTTCGCACTACCTCACAATCTGCCTCCCCTGGACCCGCCCTGCGCCCCAGCACGCAGCCCCCCGCCTCCGGTGTCTCCGGCTGCTTTACCTCTTGAAGTCTCTCATAAGACGGCGCCGGGCCGGAGTGGACATATCTCTTGTCCGGTCAGAGGTGGAACATCCACCGAGAGAGCGCGACTCGGGGGAGGCAGCCGCAGCTGCAGCCGGAGCTGAAGCCTGAGCCGGAGCCGGAGGCTGAGGGAGTGCGGCAGCGCCCAAAGGAACCGCACTGCCTCGCCGAAGCCGAGGGTCGGTCTGGCGCCGGCTAAGCACCACCCCCGAGTAGACGGGGGCTGAACCAAGCTGAAAGGAAAGGGAGGGGTGTGTGAAACGCCTCTCTCCGGACAGGCTATACCAACACCAGGGCGGGGGGGGGAGCGAAAGTTGCTTATGTCATTAAATCCTAGCAAAGGAAGCTGGGAGTCGCGCTGGGCATAGTCCAGGGGTGACCAGGAAGCCTGAGGAAAAGGAAAGCCTCGAATTCACAAGAATTTAGCGAGGGAAAGGGCTCCGTTTGCACTTAGCAACACTCACAGGAACCCTGGGAACTTTCCTGCTCCCCCTCCTTTTCCCTTTTTTTTTTTTTTTTTGGTCTATGTGTTTGTGGATGTGTGTGTTTGTGTATGCTGGTGTATATGTGTGAGAGAAAAAGACAGAGACAGAAGGAGAGACACGGAGAGAAACAGAGACAGACTTGTTTTTGGAGGGAGGGATTTGTTTGTTCAGACAACCTGGTGTCAAACTCCATCTTCCTGCTGGGATTACAGGTGTGCATCACCCCACCCAGCTTTTTTTTTTTCCTTTCTTTATCCTTTGAAGACAAGATTATTTTTATTAAAATAATAAAAAAAAGGCACTGCCACTAGGGTGAGGGAAGGAAGAGGAAAAAAAAAGAAGACTGGAAGTAAAAGTGAATAGAAGGAGGAGTGGGTCTAACCAAGTCTGTTTCCCAAAAGCAGAAACTCTGTGGACATAGCAATACTGGAAGTGCATGTGTGTGAGTGGTTGAAATTATGTAAAAGCTAACGAAAAAAATGAGCCTTGACAATGAAAGAGGCTCTAGGTCCCTTTCCTATGGAATGAATGTGAGGATTTCTATTCCAACATTTAGGCCAGTGATCACCCCAAAAATGGAATAAAATGGTGTTGGGTGTCCTGGGGGAGACAATGACAGCTTCATGCAAACAGAATAGTTTTTAAAAATCTCCAGACACTCACAATTTGACTCTGAAACCACATTTCCCTTTAGCAGTTCAACAAGCCAAGTGGCTCCGAAGAGTCCAAGGTATGAGAATATCCAACTGCACACAATTGGAAGGACAGTAGATCAAGTAAAAGTAAGATGCACGTGGAAAAGTTGAAATAGCAGGAAAAGTCACGATTAGTACGTGGACCTGCAAAAGCAATAACAGTTTGAAAGAAATAATTCTTCAAGATCAATCAAAAATAATCCAACAAGTAGGCAAAATACACATTTAAGATCTGCAGAAATCATGAGAAAAGTAGGTTTGACTGAAGTCCTAGAGAGTCTTCAACGCCAAGTTAATGGATTCCTTCGCAGGCATTGGAGCAGAGAAGTAACATCATGAGAACTACACTAATCAGAGATTGATCCTAGGAGAAAGGCTAGGAGATTCCAACTCCATTCTCTATGTGAGAAATACTACACTGGGCAATGCCAGAAAAGCAGGGGAAGGGGTGTATGAGGAAGACTTTGCAAACTTTTCAATGTGGGCAAAAGAGAACAAAAGCAGTTAGCAATAGCTGGAGCTCTAAGCCCTAAGGTAAATGGGGATTTGAAATTAGGGGATAGAAGCTGGGTGCTGGTGGCTCACCCCTGGAATCCTAGCTACTCAGGAAGTTGAGCTCTAAAGATGATCACCCATAAGCCAGCCTGGACCAGAAAGTCTACAAGACTCTTATCTCCAATTAACCACCAGAAAACTGGAAGTGTAGCTGCGGCTCAAAGTAGTAGCGTACTAGTCTTGAGCAAAAGAGCTCAGGGACAGTGCCCAGGTGTTAGAACATATTAGACATTGCCAGAAGCCAAGCAGACATCCAGGTACAAAAGAATAAAGGAAAGGTTTATTGTCAGCAAAGGGACCGGCAAGACCCCTTCTCACAAGGGATAAGTGAGAAGTGCCGGCTACTGTGTTAGGTGACCTTTATAGAGTCTGTGGTTTGGGAGATCTTGTTGCCTTATAAGGTTAATAGCTGCCCCAAAGGAGTGCCAACTCAGGTAACCTATATGGCCTGTAAGGTTTAGGGGATCTTGCTGCCTTATATGGCTATAGTTTCTCCAAATTAGTTCTATCTCAAGGTAAATGGAGGTAGGGACTAATTATTTACTGCCCTAGCTAAATGGGCCTAGTGTTGCTTAGGAAAGAAGCATGGTAAGCATAGGTAAGCTATGGTAGAGGGGCCTATTACACCAGGTCTGGAGTTCGAGCCCCACAACCCAGGGTGGGGAGTGGGGGGGTGGGAAATTAGGGAACCAAGTGCGATGGGAAACCTTTCTTTTTTTTTTTGCCAGTCCTGGGCCTTGGACTTGGCCTGAGCACTGTCCCGGGCTTCCTTTTGCTCAAGGGTAGCACTCTGCCACTTGAGCCACAGCGCCAATTCTGGCCGTTTTCCATATATGTGGTACTGGGGAATTGAACCCAGGGCTTCATGTATATGAGGCAAGCTCTCTTGCCACTAGGCCATACTGGGAAACTTTGAGAAACATTTTGTGTACATGTGTGCGTGTGTGCACACACAGTACAGTGCTGGTACTTGAACTCGGAGCCTGGGTGCTTTCCCTGAGAGTTTTTGCACAAGGCTAGGACTTTACCACTTGAACCATGGGTCCACTTACAGCTTTTTGGTGATTAACTGGACATAAGAGTCTCACAGATTTTTCCTGCCCAGGCTGGCTTTGAACTGCAATACTCAGATCTCAGCCTCTCTCAGCCTTCTGATAGTGATGATTACAGATGAGAGACAAAATTTTAAGTGAGGCCAGGCACCTGTGGCTCAAGCCTGTAATGAGAGCTACTTAGCAGGCTGAGACCTGAGGATGACGGTTTGAAACCAACTGAGACAGGAAACTTATCTCCAAAAAAAAAAAAACAAAAAAAAAAACCAGATGTGGAGGTGTGGCTCAAGTGGTAGAGCACTAGCCTTCAACAAAAAAACCTCAGATAACACCCCTCAATCTGTGTTTTCAAGCCTCTAGGATTCCCACCAAAAAACAACAACAACAAAACCCCCAAAACAATTGAAGTGGTACTTGCTGAGTACATAAGACATCCATTTGAATGAAGATGTTTGGCAATTTTCAGATAGGCAGAAATTTATTTACACTAGAGACAGCAATTTGTTTACACTTGGCGTTGCCTAGCAACCAGTATTTTTATGGCCAATTATTTATATCTTGTATTAACTCCCACATATCAGTTAAATCTCCCTCATCACATTAGATTATGTCTATGGTGAGACGGGGATACAAAAAGAAATTTTAAAAATTTTCTCCACATGTAGAAACTTGTCAGCTAGTAAGTAGACACAGGTGAAATTAGTAAAAACAGGACTGTAAAAGCAAACACCATGATTTTCTTATCATCACTTAACATAATTAACACAAATTGTAGAGAAAGACCTGTTCTGTGCAGTTCTAGGACTGATGTCTCTGTTTCAGTGCTAGCTGTCAAATGGGGACCACTCACTTCTGAGAGATCATTTACATCCCTTGCCTAGTGATCATCTAGGTTGGCAACAGAGAATTTCTCTCACATTGAATTCTCATACTTAGAATATCCAGGAAAATTTGGTCCACTTGAAGGTTTTATGTGATTAGTCCAGACCCACCCAGGATAACTTCCCTCTCTTAAAATCACCTCATTTGAAAACTTAAATCTGCTAAATGGGTTAAGTCGGTATATAGATCTTAGGTGTGAGACCTTCGGTATCCTTAGTGCCACAAAATACATTAACTATTGAATTTCTTCACAATGCAGCCTAGATTAGTGTTTGGTTTAATAACTTTGAGAAGAGTTGTATAGATACCAGTGGGTTAGGGATCTTGAGTCTATTTCAATGTTGTCATAAAACAGAGGAAAGTGAAGCTTGAGAGAGAAGAATTCGGAAGTGTATAAAACAGCATTATATTCTCGAGAAGTAGAGAGCTTTACTGGGGAGCCATCAGCTTGGAAAAGCGAGGGGGGGGGTGAAGTTGATTAGGTGCTCTCAAATCCAGGGCTGGGGAATTTAGGCAGCTTAGTGAGTTAGAGCATGAGAGAAAAATCAAATCTACCCACATTAGTTAACCTTTGTCCCTTTTTTTTTTTTTTTTTTGGCCAGTCCTGGGCCTTGGACTCAGAGCCTGAGCTGAGGCTGTCCCTGACCTCTTTCTGCTCAAGGCTAGCACTCTGACACTTGAGCCACAGCGCCTCTTCTGGCCGCTTTCTATATATATGGTGATGCGGAATCGAGCCCAAGGCTTCATGTATACTAGGCAAGCACTCTTGCCACTAGGCCATATTCCCAGCCCCAGATTTGATGAAGCCTTGGGTTCTATTCCTCATCACCACATATATAGAAAATGCCAGAAGTGGCGCTGTGTCTCAAGTAGTAGAGTGCTAGCCTTGAGCAGAAAGAAGCCAGGGACAGTGCTCAGGCCCTGAGTCCAAGCCCCAGGACTGGCAAAAAAAAAAATCAAATCTACTCAGAAGGTACAAAAGGGCCTTAAAGGCGCCTGGATTGGATCTAAACACTTAACTTGTAACCTACGAATATATTTAAGTTAGTTGTAATCTTATCTATTTTTGTTTGAATTTGGAGACAATCTCTATCAGTAGCCATGGCTGGCCACCAACTCACAAATCTCCGTCAACCTCCTGAAGGCATCTGGGTTTTGAAATCACCTTTCTTCCTCTTCTTTGTCCCAAATGTTCAAGGCAACCAGCAATCACGAACCAAAGTGGTTGAGAAGGCCCACGGCACCTGTTGACTAAAGGTATCTCTAGCAACAGAATGCAATGGCATCATCGGAACACTGCGCCATCACAGTGCTCATCCAAAGCAAGATTGTCATAGCAAGTAGTAACACAGAAAATTGTTTCCCAAACCAGTAGGACTAGAACATCCTAAAATATAACACCGTTTGCAAAGCATTGCTCCTACCCTCATCTCACCTTGACATTTTGTAGAAATACCCTCTTCACAGTGACGCTGTCTCCCTCCTCCCTTTGCCTCCCCATCTCCTTCTTCCCCCCCCCCCCACTGCCCCCGCAACTTAGAAGTCTTACCTGAGGTCTGGGAATGTGCTTTAGCGGTAGAGTGCTGGCCTAGCACACATGAAGTCCCGGATTCCTCAGCACCACATACACAGAAAAAGCCAGAAGTGGCACTGTGGCTCAGCCTTCAGGGACAGTGCCCAGGTCCTGAGCTCAAGTCCCAGGACTGGAAGGGAAAAAAAAAAGAAGACTTACCTGATGTTGTTTGCTAGTGACAGTAATCCTAGCTACTCAGGAGACTCAGATCTGAGAGTCAAGGCTCAAAGCTAGTCTGGGCAGACAAATTTGTGAGCCTTTCTTCAGTTAAATAACAAAAAAGCCAGAAGTTTGAGGTATGGCACAAGTGGTAGACTGCCCGAGTAAGCGAGCAAAGCTAATTCTCCTGAAAGGGAGAGCTGTGTGGAAGTATGGGGATCTAAGACTAGTAAATGGCAGAAAATCCTTCACAGAAAATGCAGGGTTTATGCTGATATGTCTGAACTGGGTCAGAAGAAAATAACAAATAAACTATGATTTCCAGGGTCATGTGATTGCTTGTAGTTCTATTATCCAAAGAAAGCAGAAGGCGTATTTTCTTGCATTCCTACTTTTGTTGATAAAATTTAATACAAATGGCAACCAAAAGACAACAGAAAGTACAATCAAGGTCTCTCTTGACTCCCAAACCTCAGATGGAGCCCAGAAATTCACAGGATTCAACAGAGACCACAGTGTTTTCTCCGGGTGACAAAGTAGTAATTTGCTACCTATTTACAGCTCTTAGGACATAGAGGGTGGGAATATAAAAGTTTGGAGTTAAGGCATTTAATATAGGAATCTGCTGAATTTCTAGATGGGAAATAAAGGCATGGTATCAAAAGTCAAATAATGTCCCCTCAATCCCTATGTGGGAATTCATTTCAGAACCTGTGAATTTGTTACTTTATAAGGTAAATGGGACTTTGTAGGTATGTTAAATTAAGGGAAAAATAGGGTAATTATTTTCCTGATTACATGGCTAATCCTGCTGGGCACTGGTGGCTCATACCTGTCATCCATAGATTCTGAGGAGGCTGAGATCTAAGGACTGTGGTTCAAAGCCAGCCTGATCAGGAACATCTATGAGATTCTTATCTCCAATTAACCACTTTTAAAAGCCAGAAGTAGGGCTCTGGGTCAAAGTAGTAGAATGCCAACTTGAAAATAATAACTCTAGAACAGTGTCCAGACTCTGAGTTCGAGCCCCAGGACTCGCAAAAAAAAAAGGGGGGGAGGAGGAGAAAGAGTTATGTAATATAATTCTTTTCTCTATTTTTGTCTGTCATGGTCCTTGAACTCAGGGCCTTGGCACTGTCCTTGAGCTCTTTTGCTCAAGTCTAGCACTCTGTAACTTTGAGCCACAGCTCCACTTCTGGTTTCTGAGTAGTTTATTAGGTTCAATTCCTCAGTACCACATAAAGAGAAAAAGCCAGAAGTGGCACTATGCTTAAGTGGTAGAGTGCTAGCCTTGAGCAAAAAGAAGCCAGGGACAGTGCTCAGACTCCAAGTTCAAGCTCCAGGACTAGCAAAAAAAAAGTAAAGCAACAACAACAAAAACAAGACAAAAAACAACATATGCTTATGGACTGATAGAAGTATATAGCAGGTGGGTGCTAGTGGCTTACATCTGTAATCCTAGCTACTCAGGAAGCTGAGATCTGAGGGTCTGTGGTTTGAAGCCAGGCTGGGCAGGAAACTGTGAGTTGTTTTTTTTTTTTTTTTGCCAGTCCTGGGGCTTGATCTCAGGATCTGGGTACTGTCTCTGAGTTTCTTTTGCTCAAGGCTAGCATTCTATTACTTGAGCCACACAACCCCTCTCCCCCTGTGAGACTCTTGTTGTTTTTTTTTTTTTTTTTTTTTTGCCAGTCCTGGGCTTGGACTCAGGGCCTGAGCACTGTCCTTGACTTCTTTTTGCTCAAGGCTAGCACTCTGGCACTGAGCCACAGCACCCCTTCTGGCCGTTTTCTATATATGTGGTGCTGGGGAATTGAACCCAGGGCTTCATGTATACAAGGCAAGCACTCTTGCCACTAGGCCATATCCCCAGCCCATAATTTTTTTTTGCCATCCTGGGGCTTGAACTCAGGGCCTGAGCACTGTCTCTGGCTTCTTTTTGCTCAAGGCTAGCACTCTACCACTTGAGCCACAGTGCCACTTCCTCCTGTGAGACTTTTATCTACAATGAAACTACTCAAAAAAGCTAGAAATGGCGCTGTGGCTCAAGTGGTAGAGCACTTGCTTACCTTGAGCAAGAAGAAGCTCAGAGACAGCGCTCAGTCCCAGAGTTCAAGCCACAAGTAGTGTGTGTATATGTGTGTGGAGAGAGAGAGAGAGAGAGAAAGAAGTATGTGGGGGGACTGGGACTATGGCCTAGCGGTAGAGTGCTCACCTGGTATGCATAAAGCCCTGGGTTTGATTCCCCAGCACCATATATAGAAAAGGCCAGAAGTGGTGCTGTGGCTCAAGTGGTAGAGCCTTGAGCAAAAATAAGCCAGGGACAGTGCTCAGACCCTGAGTCCAAGCCCCAGGACTGGCTAATAATAATAATAATAATAATAATAATATAATAACCATAAATAAAAAAGAAGTATGTGGCAGCATTGGACTCTGTGAAAACGATTTCAAATATAAAATAAATAAATCTTATTACAGAGAAAATTTTATAAGTGAATTTGCTGATGGAGAACGTTTAATTTGAACCTTACTAAGGATAGTTTTATCCCTTCCATTAAGAATGTCATTCTTTTCACTAGGAGACTTGTATCACAAATATTATGCTCAAGTATTAATACTATATTTTGAATTTTTCAATAAAATTTATGTGGAAGCCAGGAGCTAGTGGCTCATGCCTGTAATCCTAGCTCCTCAAGAGGTTGAGATCTGAGGATTGCAGTTAGAAGCCAGTCCAGACAGGATAGTGTATGAGACTCTTATCTCCAATTAACTGGCAACTCCCCCCCCAAACCCTAGAAATGACACTATAGCTCAAAGTGGTAGAGAGCTACCCTTAAGCAGAAAAGTTCAAGGCCCTGAGTTCAAGGCCTAAGACCAACACCCCCCCACTCAAAAAAAATCAGAGATAGGTGGCACACCTATAGCACGTAATGTATAGCCAGCCCTTTGTTATATCAGTTTTCACATTTACATAAACATAACTATTCATAAGCGTATACATAATTTAGAAGTTAAAGCTGTCACAACTAAAACAGCCAACAGGTAGAACTTCCGCGGGCTCTTGGGAGACCGAAGCATTTTAGCCTGAGGGACTTCCCGGAAATTTTTACGACACTACTGCGACAAGTGTCGGCTGGTGAGAGGAGAGGTGGAACTCCCGTGACGTCATTTCTACGCGACGGCCCGTAGTTTTTGGTCAGCTCTTGGGAACTATGCCGAAAGTAGTGTCCCGGTCGGTCGTCTGTTCCGACACCCGGGACCGAGAGGAATATGACGACGGCGAGAAGCCCCTCCACGTCTACTACTGTTTGTGCGGCCAGATGGTTTTGGTGCTGGGTGAGTAGCCGGGACTGCACGGCGTCTCCAAGGAGACGGCATGTTGATGGTTGTGTGGGAGCCACCGCACTTTAAAAGGCTGGCGCTGGTGGCTCATGCCTAAAATCCTAGCTACTCAGGAGGCTGAGATCTGAGGATCGAGGTTCAAAGCTAACCCGGGCAGGAAAGTCCGTGAGACACTTATCTCCAATTAACCACTCAAGAAGCCGGAAGTGGGGCTGTGGCTCAAAGTGCTAGCCTTGAGCAGGGAGAGTGCCCAGGCCCTGAGTTCAAGCTTTACTACAATTAAGCATGGAAAAACAGGAAATGGCGCTGTGGCTCAAGTGGTAGAGCTCAGGGACAGCGCCCAGGCTGAGTTCAAGCCCCATGATCCGCACACACAAACAAAACCAAAACCCCAACAAAAAAAAGGGGACGGCCAGGCGTTCCCTTTTGTCAAAATTCTCCCTACACATTCCTACTCCACGCTGGGCCGTTTTTTTTTTTTTCCGATTAACTCCGTCATTCTGTGTTCCTCAAAACTAAAGTCTTGTTCCAGAAAAAAATATATAGCTAAATATATAAATATAAATATGTATTGATATGATATTGATAATATTTCCCTCTTAGTTTCTGCTCTTCTTCAAAAACTACCTACTGTACAAACTTTGGGATCTTCCTATTGGGCATAAGGGTAATGTAATAGCTCTCATTTTATTTATTTATTTTTTAATAGGTCTTATTTTAGAATAAATAAAGATATAACTTCTTGATCTTTGGCCAGCAATCATCTCACTGTAGCTTGAACTCAGGCCCTGGGCATTGGTTCTGAGATGTTTTAGCTTGGAGCTGGCACTCTACCACTTCAGCCACTTCTGCTCTTTTTGTGGTAAATTGGAGATAAGAGTGTCATGGACTTTCCTGCCTGGGCTGGTTTTGATCCTCAGTCCTTAGATCTCAGCCTCCTAATTAGCTAGGCTTTACAGGAATTACCCACCTGCACCCGGCCATTTGTTTGTTTGTTTTAAGGCTTGAATTCAGGCCCTGGGCACTGTCCCTGAGCTTCTTTTGCTCAAGTCTAGTATTCTACCACTTGAGCCACAGCACCACTTCTGGCTTTTTCTGTTTATGTGGTACTGAGGAATTGAACCCAGGGGCTTCATGCGTGCTAGACAAGCACTCTACCACTAAGCTACATTCCCAGCCTGTACATTTCTTTTTGAGCAGTGTCACCCTTCCCTCGTTTTCTCCCAGTTTCCCCCCTCCCGACCCTCCTTTTCCCCAAGTTGTATAGTTCATTTCCAACAGTCTGTTTCTTTTATAGTGAAACTTTTCAAAAGGATTTCCAACCTGCTGCAGACTTTCTTTCCTCCCTTACCACCCAAACCTTATTTGTCAACTTTACTAACTGAACTCCATGTCACCAGTACTTTTTGTTTGTTTGAGATAGTATCTCATCTGTGTAGATAAGCTTAGCCTCATTTGTAATCCTCCCCCTGTAGCCTCCCAAATATTACAGGCACCCACCATCATGTGCAGCCAGTGCTCATTTTAATCCCCTTTTTAGTGACATTTGAAAGAGAGAATCACTCTGTATTTCTTTCATTTTTTTTTCAGGTCCTGGGGCTTGAACTCAGAGCCTTGGCACTGTCCCCCAGCCTCTCTTTGCTCAAGGCTAGTACTCTACCACTTGAGCCACCGCACCACTTCTTGCCTTTTCTGCTTATGTGGTACTGAAGAATCATACCCAGGGCTTCATGCATGCTAGGCAAGCACTCTACCACTAAGCTACATTCCCATCCCATTACTCTATATTTCTTTTAGCTACATTTCTTCATTTGCTTTCAAGACTCCACACATTTCTGACCTTCCTCCTACATTATATTTTTGTCCCTTCACAGTCTCTAGCTTTTAACCTCAGACTTTTTAGACACGTCAAGGTTCTAGAGCTCAATATTCTCATCATGGGGGCTGGGAATATGGCCTAGTGGCAAGAGTGCTTGCCTCCTACACATGAAGCTCTCGATTCAGTTCCCCAGCACCACATATATGGAAAACGGCCAGAAGGGGCGCTGTGGCTCAGGTGGCAGAGTGCTAGCCTTGAGCGGGAAGAAGCCAGGAACAGTGCTCAGGCCCTGAGTCCAAGGCCCAGGACTGGCCAAAAAATATATATATATATTCTCACCATGTACTCATTTCCTAAGTGACCTCAACCATTGCCAAACTTTTAAATACTACCTCATTTATGCTAACTCACAGGTATTCATCTTTGATTTGCACCTCAAACTCTAGCTGCCTGCTAAGCATTTCCAATTGCAGGTCTTGTGGGCCTGTCAAATATATCATATTTTAAACTTAATTTGTGATTCCCTGTTTTCTGTCCCCCAGTTGCTACTATTGTAATCTTCCCTGTGGACTTGGTGGTACTGCTGTTTCTTCAGTATCTCACAGCAGAGAGCACATAAGCTAATATGGGAATTGTCTGGTGGTCTCTAAGTCCCTTCTCTAGAGCCTCCATTAATCTCACATCATTCTGACCACTTGACTGTACCCTGTGGTCCTTTCGCTACATAATTTGTATCTTGCCAGTTTTTTCTCTGCTTTACAACTGTTCCTGATTTAGTTCATGTCTGTTTTGAAATGAAGAGTTATCTATATATCTATCCATCTATCTACAGACACAGATAGATGATAATACTAATAATGTAAAGTAATAGATTTTAGTATATTAAGGGCCCCACTGAAAATGTCTGTTTCCAGCTCAAGGTATTTTTCAGTCACTCTAATGACCAAGTCTTTCTCCATTCCTATAGATTGTCAGTTAGAGAAATTACCCATGAGGCCCCGAGACCGATCTCGTGTGATTGATGCTGCCAAACATGCCCACAAGTTTTGTAATACCGAAGATGAGGAGACTACATATCTTCGGAGGTAAGGGAATAATGCTTCCTCTATAGGATTTTACTATTGTGTTGGGGTCTATTACAAAGGATATAAATATCTCATGTAGTACTGAACGTGTCTTCTCTCATTGGATGTAATATTTTGACATCTGATAGTTCTCAAATTCTCAATATAGCAAAAATCTTTATTGCACTTTGTTGAAATGGTGCTGAGATGGGATTCTGTTGCCATTTGATAGCTGTAATTTGTAAATTACAGGTGTGAATTCACACCTGTAATCTTCTGGAGTATAGGTCTTCGTTCTATGAATGATTGAAACACAGTTTTTAGTGTTTAAGAGCTCATGGCTCAGTGAGGATACGTGCTACTTAATGTGACAGTAAGAAATTTAGAAACAAACAAAAGGCTATGAGAAAATAGAGGGGAGTGGGTCTTTTTGCCTGAATGGTAGTCAGGATAGGCTTGAAAAGATAGTGGTATTTGTGGTTGGCCTGAAATAGGATTTTACTGGGTAGATGAGGGGAATGGAACATTCCATTCAGGTAGAGGGATTAGGGAGGTATTAAAACCATTAAACATGGTGTGCTTGGGAAATTTGAATGGGTCTTTGGGCAGAACACAGGTCAGTGTTTTACTGGGGTGAGGACTGAGTACAATTGACAGTTTGCACTTTATTTTGTAAACCTTTAAGGGCTATTTCCATTTTTTTTTTTTTTGGCCAGTCCTAGGCCGTGAACTCAGGGCCTGAGCACTGTCCCTGGCTTCTTTTTGCTCAAGGCTAGCACTCTGCCACTTGAGCCACAGCGCCACTTCTGGCCATTTTTTGTATATGTGGTGCTGAGGAATCGAACCCAGGGCCTCATGTATATGAGGCAAGCATTCTTGCCACTAGGCCATATCCCCAGCCCGGCTATTTCCATTTTTAAGCATTGTAGGGACATGATCAGCTCTGTTGTAGATTTGGGAATCCTTTATATATATATAATGGGGAATTGAAACCTGTGAGAGGAGAAAGCTAACACAGAAAGAGTGTGAGAGGACTGAAGATTGATTGATTTATTTGTTTATTTAGCCAGTCCCGGGGCCTGAACTCAGGGCCTGAGCACTGTCCCCGGCTTCTTTTTGCTCAAGGCTAGCACCCTACCTCTTGAGCCACAGAGCCCACTTCCGGCTTTTTCTGTTTATGTGGTGCAGAGGCATGGAACCCAGGGCTTCATGCACGCTAGGTAAGCACTTTACCATTAAACCACATTCACAGCCCCCAGGACTGAAGATTTAAAAAGTAGACTAAAGCATTAGAACTGAACCAAGAAAACATAATTGATGTGGAAAACAAGAAAGAGTTTTAAAGGGTATGTGGGAGGAGGTTTCATCAAGGTGAACCAAATGCTACAGATAATGCTATAGAATCAATTCATCCATTTATTCAGCAAGTATTTCATTTATTGAGCACCTACTGTGTTCCAGGTTCTGTCCTAGAAGCCTGGAATATCCTATGCCGGAGCTGCCATGATCAAGTACCATGAACCAGGTCTCTTACCCCTATGCCTAGGAGACTGAACTCAGGGCCTTCTCCCACTTGAGCCACACCCCAAACCTCTTCTCAGATAAGGACACTAGTCATATTGAATTAAGGGTCCATCCTACTCCAATCTGATCTCTTAATCATATTAGCAATAATTTTAACTAGTAGTGGTTTTTCATTAGTGTGTGCTAATTAGACTTAGATTACCAGGCAAGTTGTGAACAAGCTATTAAAAACATTTTCACCAGCACCTGTCTCCCTGGTCTTCTTACCTCTAGTTTTTTTTTTTTCCTCTCCAGTCTATCTTCTACTGCTTAAATCATCTAAAGTGCACTTATGTCACAGCTTTCAGTGACCCTTGATCACTTCCAGAAACACTTTTTAAACATTTTTTTTACTGCAAAAGACATTCTTCAGTAAGATTCTTACCCAGAAGTTTAAACAAACAAGATTGAGCAGGAAGCTGCTGCCTCCACCCACCTTCCTCTATGTGATTTCATTTAGGGGTCTGTTTTTAAAATCCTGTTCACAGCTGGGAGTGTAGCTTAGTGGTGGAATGCTTGGCTAGCTTGTGCAAGACCCTGGGTTTGATCCTAAGCTGGGGTTGGGTGGGGAGGTGCTAGTTACCAGGATAATATCCATGTCTAAAGGTTCTATGTGATTTGGCTTGTCCTGTTTGTCCATGCTCATCTCCTGTCATACCTTTGATTGTTTTAAAACAACGTATGTTTATCTTTCTGAATAGTTGGTGTGGGACAGGAGTTCAAAAACAAGCTTAGAGTGATGGTTATAGTCTTCTGTGGGGCTGTGCTTAGGAAGTCAAGCATGATTTTTAAGTGGTGAGCTCCACTTCTGTGGAAGACCACTCACAAAGTGACAGCTTAATGCTAGCTGTTGTAAGAAGTCCTATTTTCTCACCATCATCTTAACAAATGTGAAATGTACAATATATTGGTAACTGTAGTTGCTATGTGGTACATTAGATTTCTTGTGTAACAGAAAGTTAATACTCACTGAACAAAAGCTCCCTATTTTCTCCACCTCATTGCCTGTCAACCACCATCTACTCTCTGCCTTTCTGAGTTTGACAGTGTTTTTTAGCTTTTTACAAATAATGAGATCATGCAGTAGTCCCCTTTCTGTGCCTGGTTTATTTCATTTTGTACAGTATCTCCCAGTTTCATCCATGTTACCACAAATGGTAGGATTTAAGACCAAATAAAATGTATATGCCCATTCACACACATTTTTTGGCAGCCCTGAGGTTTGAACTCATGGTGTCATACCTTCTAGGCAGGTACTATACCACTTGAACTGTGTCCCCAGCCTCTAAGCTACATTTCTTTTCCTTTTTTGGTTGGTCATGAGGCTTGAACTCAGGGTCTGGGCACTGTCCCTGGGCTCTTTTGCTCGAGGCTAGTACTCTACCACTTTGAGCCACAGCACCACTTCTGGTTTTCTGGGGGCTAATTGGAGATAAGATCCTCATGGACTTTCTTGACTGGACTGGCTTTGAACTGCAATCCTCAGATCTCAGCCTCTTGAATAGCTAGGATTACAGACTTGAGCCACCAGCACCTAGCAACACTATATTTTCAAATTGGATGGTAGAGGACACATGGGGGAAGACATTTCCTTATCATTTTATTTTACTTGTGTATATACCATGTATATATTGACTACTTAAAATTGAAACCCAGGGGGGCTGGGAATATGGCCTAGTGGTAGAGTACTCGCCTCGGATACATGAAGCCCTGGGTTCGATTCCTCAGCACCACATATATAGATAAAAGCCAGAAGTGGCGCTGTGTTTCAAGTGGCAGAGTGCTAGCCTTGAGCAAGAAGAAGCCAGCGACAGTGCTCAGGCCCTGAGTCCATGCCCCAGGACTGGCAACAAAAACAAAACAAATAAACAAAAATTGAAACCATGGCTGGGAATGTGGCTTCGTGGTAGAGTGCTTGACTAGCATGCATGAAGCCCTGGGTTTGATTCCTTAGTACCACATAAATAGAAAAGGCTGAAAGTGGAGCTATGGCTCAAGTGGCAGAGTGCTAGCCTTGAGCAAAAGAAGTTCATGAACAGTGATAGGCCCTGAGTTCAAGCCTCACAACTGACAGAAGGAAAACAAATAGAAACTAAGGGGTGGGGAGTGAGGTGACCAGGTCAGAAGCAGTTAAAATAGTTTAGGGAAATGATAATAGTGGCAGATTCACGATATCCCCCTTCCTCTTTTTTTTTTTAAGGCAATAAAGTGTTTATTTAGTTCCTTTTTCCTATTTTTCCCCCCTTTGAGATAAAAGTCTTCAGATTTGCTGATAAAGGAAGTGAGAGGTAGGAAAAGAGAAGAGTCCAGCTTGAGTTGCAGATTTCTATCAGGTCATTTGTTGGGTGGACTTGAACTGTTTTGTCTATGTATTGGTAATGTAAGGCAGTGTTCTGTGGGCTCTTGTGCTTGACTTCCTGGACTTGTACTGTGACCTTGTGCAAATTTTGTAAGGATGTAATCAATTATTAGTTGTGTATAGTTTAGAGTAGCTCCTACCATATGGAAAAAGCTATATAATTAGCTATCTCTATTTATGGGAAATGGTTTCTAGGACCTCTTGTGGGTACAAAAATATACAAATATTCAAGTCCCTTATAGAAAATGCACTATACAATTTTGGGAGAGGGAGTCAGGAGACAAAAAACTGGGAGAGCATGAGCGAGGGGGACACTATTCAAAGGGAAAGGTACTCATCTGAATTCTGTAACTGCAACCCCTCTGTACATCATCCCGGGGCTGGGTAGTGGCAAGAGTGCCACATGAAGCCCTGGGTTCAATTCTTCAGCACCACATATATAGAAAACAGCCAGAGTGGTGCTGTGGCTCAAGTGGCAGAGTGCTAGCCTTGAGCAAAAAGAAGCCAGGGACAGTGCTCAGGCCCTGAGTTCAAGCCCCAGGACTGGCAAAAAAAAATGACCCAACAATTGCATATAGCCCACTTACATTCTCCTGAATATTTTAAAGCACCTTTATATGACTTATAACATTGAATACAATGTAAGTTGTAAATGCTATGCAAATAACTATTGTTTAGGGAATAATGACAACAACAAAAATCTATGTTCAGTACTGGCCCAATTTTTTTTTGCCAGTCCAGGGGCCTTGAACTCAGGGTCTGGACACTGTCCTTGAGCTGTTTTTGTTTTTGTTTTTTTGGCTCAAGGCTAGCACTCTACCACTTGGGCCACAGCACCATCTCTGGCCTTTTCTCTTTATGTGGTATTGAGGAATCGAACCCAGGGCTTCATGTATGCTAGGCAAGCACTGTACCTCTAAGCCACATTCCTAGCCCTGGCACAATTTTTTGAACATTTTTGATCTGCTATTGGTAGAATCCATAGCTGCATAGCCCATGGATGTTGAAGACTGTATAAAGTGGTTGTTATTAATAGTTGTTACTGTGACTCTAATCATCATTGCACCTATTAGTTACAACTTCCTCGGCTAGAGAAGTATCTGATTCATATTAGGTGCTCAATAAATGCTTGTAAAGGCAGGAAGGCATGCTGGACCTTTTAACACTGGAGCACATTTAACCAGTTGATCCATGTAATAAACTGGAACTTTCAGCATGAATGGATGAGTGATAAAGAAGTGAAGAAATGAGGTGGTAAGGCTGATTGGTTACAAGATTTGTTCCAACCTTATTTTTTTTACTTCCATTTTCTGTGCAGACCTGAAGGCATTGAACGACAGTACAGGAAGAAGTGTGCAAAGTAAGTATGAAAAGTGTGGCATAAGGTGCTAGAAAAGAATTATTTGATGAAAATTCTCAGTTTTGTCTCAATTTTTATAATCTTGACAACCTTCAAACTAAATACCAGTATATTTCTCAAAGAGACTAGTCATACATTAATAAAATGAGGGAGCCAGGTACTGGGGTCTCACACCTCTAATCTAACCACTCAGAAGGCTGAGATCTGAGGTTCCTGGTTCAAAACGAAGTAGGGACAGAAAAGTCTGTGATAACCTCATCTCTAATTACAATAAAAAGCTGGAAATGGAGATGTGACTCAAGTGTTAGAATGCCAGCCTTGAGAGGAAAAAGCTTAGGTGAAAGTATGAGGCTCTGCATTCAAGTCCCAGTGCTGGCACAAAAAAAGAAGAGGAGTGAGGGAGTGGGGAGGGAGAGGTGGCATTTTAACTTTACTAGATTAAGGAAATAGCTTTTATCATATCTTAATGGGTTTCAATTGTTTTCCTCAGAAGTGTAATAGTGACCAGCCCAGCCAAAGAAAATGGCAATTACTACATGTTTTGATTTTGCAGTTGATCACTGCAGTAGAGCCTTTTTAACTCCCTCTTGATGCTGCAAAATGAAACAGAAAATACTAGACAAAGATAGCCAGACTAGGCACCCAGGCACCTGTGAAGGATAGTAGAAGTTTTTTTTACTACAAAGCTATCAGAAGCATAAGCTACCCTCAAACATGGGTAATGGTAACAATCACTTAGGATGCTGATTAAAGTGACAGATTCTCAGGCTTCACCAGCTAGCTACATGTGCTGAATCAGGATCTTCTGGGAAGGACCTAGGAAACTGATGAGCAATTTTAACATGCACCCCAAAGTCATTCTTACCACGTTGTTTTGGGAAACATGGGGAAGAGCCAATCAGTTTATGCCAGAAGCAAAAGTATTCCTGGAACATGAGCACACTTTGTTTTTGTTTTTTGCCAGTCCTGGGCCTTGCACTCAGGGCCTGAGCACTGTTCCTTGCTTCTTTTTGCTCAAGGCTAGCACTCTGCCACTTAAGCCACAGTGCCACTTCTATATACATGGTGCTGGGGAATCGAACCCAGGGCTTCATGTAAACGAGGCAATCACTCTTGCCACTATGCCATATTCCCAGCCCCTCATGAGCATACTTTGTGAAACACTGTTTGGAGGTTTGGAATTAGAAGTATTCCAGCACTTCACTCTGCCTTTGCAGGTGTGGACTACCGCTCTTCTACCAGTCCCAACCGAAGAATGCTCCTGTGACCTTCATTGTGGATGGAGCAGTAGTGAAGTTTGGTCAGGGATTTGGGAAAACAAATATATATACTCAGAAGCAAGAGCCTCCTAAGAAGGTAATTACCATCAAAGGAGACAGACTAGATTTAGTCCCTATTTTATTTTTATGTAGTGCTGAAACTCAAACCTAGGTCCTTTGTGCATGCAAGGCAAACATCACTGAGCTATATCTCAGCCACAAAAATTTAAAATAAGGGTATAATATACAAGAAACTTCCCTTCATGGCCACCTTCTTTTAGTGAGTGTAGTGTGTGTGTGTGTGTGTGTGTGTGTGTGTGTGTAAGCAAAATTGTAACATCTGTAATGTGTTTTTCTATAGTTGGCTTGTAAGGTTAGAAATTGTATATTTTTAATTTTTTTCCTTTATTTCCTAAAGAATTGCTTCTTTTTCTAGTGTCAACAGTTCAGCACTGAGTGACTTATGCTTTTTTGTCATGGGTCTTGAACTCAAGGCCTGGGCACTGTCCCTGAACGTTTTTGCTCAAGGCTAGCACCCTGTCACTTTGAGCCTCTGAGCCACAATTCCACTTCCTGTTTTCTTCCGGTTAATTGGAGATATGAATCTCATGGGTTTTCCTGTCCAGGCTGTCTTTGAACTGAGATCCTCAGATCTCAGCCTCTGATAGCTAGGATTATAGGCATGAGCCACTAGTGCCTGGCTGAATTATGCTATTTTTGATGAGCAACTGTTATAAAACATATAGTGCACATAAAAACATTGGCAGTTTTAGATAGTCTGTTTGTAAGAGGCGGGTACAGCCCCCCCCCCCTTAGTCTTACACATGGGCGTATGCATGCACACACATACCTGGTTCATGGATCCTTTGGGGATGAGTTAGCCTGACTCCTCTTCCTGCTATTCCAGGTGATGATGACCAAGAGGACTAAAGACATGGGCAAGTTCAGCTCTGTTACCGTGTCTACCATCGATGAAGAGGAAGAAGAGATTGAGGCTGTAAGTGCTTCTGTTCTCAAGGGAATTGAAAATTAGGGTCTGGGAGAAAAGGGACCTCAGGAGCCAGAGCTTCTGCATAGCAGAATAACTAGAGACTTTGCTTTCAGACTCCTTTCTGCTAATAAGGAACTAAACGACACTGTGATAGTGTATTTCTCTGCATTTCAAGGACATTTGTATAGTGAGAACCAGGGAGTTAGATTTCATTCATATCTCTTTAATTTAAAAACTAGTAGACTAAATGATTTTAGGACTCTTCTAGTCAGCTCTAATGCTTTGTTTGTCATTTGCAGTAATACCAATTCCCTTTCTGATACTTCAGTAGAAGCATGTGTATGGAGAGGTATTATCTGTTAAGAATGATCTCAGATATGTAAATCAGTAAGCGTAATACAGCATCTAAACAGAATCAAGGGCAAAAATCATATGATCATCTCCACTGATGAAGAATAAGCCTTTGACAGAATTTAACATCTTTTATGATAAAGGCTCCAAAAAAACTAGGAATAGGAGTGTACCTCAGCATATAAAGGCTATATGTCTATATGTGACAGACTTCATACTAGATGGGGAAAAACCAAATTCATTTTCTCTATAGTTAGGAATAGGATGAAAGAATTCCTTGCCAAGCAATAGGTAAGAAAAAGAAATAAGGATTCAAATAGGGAAGGAAGAAGTCACATTATCCCTACTTGCAGGTGATTTGCTCCTATACTTAAAAGACCCAAAACAAAATAAGCAGGTATTCTCAAGTGGGACTACATGGAATTTTAAAAATTAAGTGGTTTCTGCAGAGCAAAACAAACAGTTACCAGAACCAAGACAAAACCTACAGAATAGGAAACAATCTTTGCAAGCTATTTATTAGATAAAGAATTAAGGGGCTGGGAATATGGCCTAGTGGCAAGAGTGCTCGCCTCGTATGCTTGCCTTGTAGATAAAGAATTAATATCCAGTATATATAAAGTACTCAAAAGATGAAATAGTACATATAAACCAGTTAGTAAATGAGCAAAGAGGTTTAATAGTTCTCAGAAGTACAAATGGCTAATAGATATATAAAGAAATGTTTTGAGATATTTAACCATGAAGGAAATGTAAGTCAAAATTACACTAAAGGGAAAGAGTCAACAATAGCAGGGATTATCTTGATTAAAATATATATGCACATTTGAAATACCCTTATGTACAATTAATATAAGCTAAATAAAATGAAAGATTAAAATAGACTCTGTCGGGGGGATAAGTATCTGCAGGAGAAGGAAGAATAAATATACCTTAAAATATTTTGTGTGTGTATATGAGACTAGAACTGTTTTAAGAAGGTGACGTGGATAAGGGAGACTAATTGGCAGTGAGATTATGGGAGATGCATTGTATGAATGTATGGAAACGTCGCAATGAAACCTCTCCTTGTACAACTAATGTATACTAGTAAAAATAATCTTTACAAAATCTATATTAAGATTATATCTCACCCCTGTCAGAATGGCAGTCATCAAAAAAGCAAACAACAACAAATTCTGGTAAGGGTGTGAAAGGAAAAGGAATCCTCTTAAATTGTTGATGGAAATGTAAACTAAGTACAACTACTATGGAAATCAGTATAAAGGGTTTCTCAAAAAAACTGCAAGTAGACCTTCCTCCTGACCCTACCATACCATTTCTGGGCATATATTAGAAGGAGTGTAAATATATATACAAGAAAGAAACCTCTATGACCAGGTTTAAACTTACAGTTTTGTTCATATAGCCAAATTGTGGAATCAGCCAAGGTACCCACCAACTGATGAATGGGTAAAGAAAATATGCTACATAAAATACTATGTAGGGCTGGGAATATGCCTAGTGGTAAAGTGCTCATCTCGTTCGTATACATGAAGCCCTGGGTTTAATTCCTCAGCACCACATATATAGAAAAAGCCTGAAGTGGTACTGTGGCTCAAGTGGCAGAGTGCTAGCCTTGAGCAAAAAGAAGCCAGGGACAGTGCTCAGGCCCTAAGTTCAAGCCCCAGGACTGGCAAAAAAACCAAACCAAACGAATAAAATACTATGTAGAATACTATTTAACCATTAGGGAAAAAAATTATATCATTAGCAAGAAAGTAGACAGAGCTGGAGATCATCATGTTAAGCAAGATAAGCCAAGCTGAAAAAGCCAAACACCACCACATTTGAGGAATCTAGATTTGAAACACACTCACAGAAACAATCACTCAAATAGACCTTATTTTTACATATATAAAACTTGATTATAACTGACTGGGAGGAATGGGGGGGAACAACAGAGAATGATGGAGGGTGAATAATAGCAAAATACATTGTGTCTGTGTATGAAAACAACATACAGGATCTCATTGGGAACCATTGAATAATAGGGAGTATAGGATAGGAGTAGAGATTATTCTGATTATGCTATAATATAATACATGTATATGTGAACTAAAGACTGAAACCAGAACTCCAGATTATTGAACCAATGAATTGTAGAAAAAAAAACAGAGGTGTGTGAATTTAGTCATGATGTCCTGACTTGGACAGTATAAATCACTATGCTATATCAGTCTTCATTGTAGTACCTGAGTGAGAACACAGAGTAAAGTGTTCTTTTTTTTTCTTCAGAGGGAAGTTGCTGATTCCTATGCACAAAATGCCAAGGTGATTGAAAAACAGTTGGAGCGCAAAGGTATGAGCAAGAGGCGACTGCAAGAGCTGGTGAGTAACGTGGAGTTGAAAGGCACTGGGAGCTTCATAGTTTGTATTTCTTGTTTTGAGTGAGCATCCAGAGGAATACTCTGCTTTGTAGTAATGACTGAAGGGGCTAGGCTCATAACTTATAACACTTGTCCCATAGCCTTAATTAGGATGGCACACACTAGTACTAGGACTTGAATTCAGGGACTTGAGCTCTCATTTGACTTTTTTTCCCCTCAAGGCTAGTGCTCTAACACTTCAGCTACATTTCCACTTCCAGTTTTTTGCTAGTTAATTGGAGATAATAGTCTCACAGACTTTTCTGCCTGGGCTGGCTTTGAACCTTAGCCCTTATATCTTCAGCCTTTTGAGTAGTTAGGATTACAGATGTGATGATTTTTTTTGTCAGTGTGGGGCTTAGCTCAGAGTGTTGTCACTGAGCTTCCTTGCTCAAGCTAGCACTTTACCACCAAGCCACAGCTCCACTTCTGGCTTTTTGTTTTGTTTGTTCACTGGAGATAAGAATGTCATGGACTTTCTGCCCGGGCTGGCTTTGAACTGTGACTCTCAGATCTCAGCCTCCTGAGTAGCTCCTAAGTAGCTAGGATTACAGGCATGAGCCAGTGCTGAGCTGATTTTTTTTTTAATGCTCGTGCTACATCTTGGACTCTAGGCCTCACAAATGGCTTTTTTACTCACAGTTGATATTCTACCACTTGAGTCATGCCTCCATTCTGGGTTTTTGCTATTTAATTGGAGATATTTGCCTGTTTGTGTTGGCTTCAAACCATGACTCTCAGATCTCAGCCTCTTGAGTAGCTAGGATTGTAATGGTGAGCTACCCTTTTCTTTTGTAGTATTTAGAATTGAATGTAGGGGCTCACATATGCTAGGCAAGTGCTCATGCCTTTCATTTTTTATTTTATTTTATTTTATTTTGGCCAGTCCTGGGCCTTGGACTCAGGGCCTGAGCACTGTCCCTGGCTTCTTCCCGCTCAAGGCTAGCACTCTGCCACTTGAGCCACAGCGCCGCTTCTGGCCGTTTTCTGCATATGTGGTGCTGGGGAATCGAACCTAGGGCCTCGTGTATCCGAGGCAGGCACTCTTGCCACTAGGCTATATCCCCAGCCCCTTTTATTTTGTTTTTAAGACAGTACCTTGCTGAACTTTGCCTGGAGTAGTCTTGAGCTCATAAACCTATTCCCTCTGTCTCTTGATTATGTGGGACTACAAGTATACACCACTTGGCAACTGGTACATCTTTTGATGAGACATCAGTGCAATGATGTCTGACTTTAATAGAATATTCTAAGTTATCAAAAAAACAAAAAAAGAAAGAAAATATAAGCACCATTATATAGGGAGATACTAAGCTCTAAGATGAGCCCATGAAACACCAAAATGTATCAGTGCCTTAAGAAGCAATGACTGTGTCTACCTCACATTAACACCAAGGTAGCACTACTGTACACCATTACATCATGAGAGAGAATCCAGAAACTTTGACCTTGATCTTGAACCACAAATAGGAGATTAAAATATTAGACAAGTGCATTCAAGGATTGCATTCAATCCTGAATACTATAAAAGGATACCTGTTCTATAATGCATATAGTGGAATTTTGGTGATAATAGGTATTGAAGCAGTTGCTATTTTGCCTTGCTATATGCCATAGTGGTCTAGAGCAGAGCTTCTGAAACTTCCTAAGATGAAAGGAACAGTGCTTTGATTTTTTTTCCTGGATCCAATTTGTACAACACAAAAGAAAAGGAATTGGTCTCAATTTGTATTCCTAGATTATTTCATTTTATTTCTACTCTGTCAATTTAATGTAAAAGTTGCTAAATGTTTATTCTCAATATTCTTATGTATGTTACACTGACAGATAACAGTCATAAGCCATAGTTTTAGGTAGCATTTCACTGCAATGGTATTTTCCTGTTCTCTCATGGTTTCTGGTATGCCATGACATTGATTAATCAGGCTTTAGGAGGTGCTGGGTCTCTGGAATGTTGGCATTTTGAACCACAGCCTTGTGTATTCACCTACGAATAGGTTTTGCATACAAATATCATTACTATGTATGCTAATAACATAAGAAAGATTGGAAAAGCTGTTGTTACAGATTCATAAGGATTTTACAACCACTTCTAGTTTGTATACTTAATGAGCAAGAAGAGAGAGTGCTGAGGGCAGTTTTAATAAGGAAGGAAACATAAGAATTCTGTGAGAGGTGTTTGATAATACATTTTTTTCCTTCATTCCATTCCAGGCTGAACTGGAAGCAAAGAAAGCAAAAATGAAGGGGACCCTGATTGACAACCAGTTTAAGTGACCAATATCTCTTTCTCTGAGCCCAGACTGGAGGCAAGCACTTAAATCATGAAGAAAAATAACTTTTGACTACATAGATTGATTTCTATTTATGGAGAAGAATTTACTTTGCTTCCCCATTCACTCCTATATTTAGTGAGGTCTTCAAGTCCATTTGACCTGCTTTCTAGATGGATCAATCTCTGTGTAAATTTCTATGCTATGATTTTTCCATTTGATGTAAATTTCTTCAGCTGTGTAAAAACCTTATTAATACATCAATATTTTTTCTAGTTTCTAAAGTGGCTTATTTTTACTCCTTTTTCAAAATGAATTCTTATAAACATAAAAGACTCTGAATAGCTTAAGTAACCAGTGATTGGTAAAGGCAAAAATCTGCTTTTTAAAAATTGAAGATTTGGGGCTGGGGATATAGCCTAGTGGCAAGAGTGCCTGCCTCGGATACAAGAGGCCCTAGGTTCGATTCCCCAGCACCACATATGCAGAAAAACGGCCAGAAACGGTGCTGTGGTTCAAGTGGCAGAGTGCTAGCCTTGAGCGGGAAGAAGCCAGGGACAGTGCTCAGGCCCTGAGTCCAAGGCCCAGGACTCGCCAAAAAAAAAAAAAAAAAAAAAAAAAAAAAATTGAAGATTTGGGTCTGGGAATATGGCCTAGTAGTAAAGTGCTCGCCTCATATACATGAAGCCCTAGGTTCGATTCCTCAGCACCACATATATAGAAAGGCCAGAAGTGGCGCTGTGGCTCAAGTGGTAGAGTGCTAGCCTTGAGCAAAAAGAAGCCAGGGACAGTGCTCAGGCCCTGAGTCCAAGGCCCAGGACTGGCAAAAAAAAAAAAAAAAAACAAGAAAAAAACTGTTTTTACTCTTCTGAATTGCTTCTTCTGTGAAATATATATACATATAAAATTGAGGTCATTAATATATTTTCAGTATAGCACTATTTCATTTTGAGAAGTGCACTGTATAACGTGTGCATAGGAAGCTCCCCATAGCATATCTGTGGTTACATTTCTACATATTTTCTGAAGTATTTGCCCTTACAGTCTAAACCATTTCAACACCTAGTACAAGCTATGTATTTTGCTTCATCTATAAGATTGTAAAGGGGCTCGGAATATGGCCTAGTGGCAAGAGTGTTTGTCTCGTATACATGAAGCTCTGGGTTCGATTCCTCAGCACCACATATACAGAAAAGGCCAGAAGTGGTGCTGTGGCTCAAGTGGTAGAGTGCTAGCCTTGAGCAAAAATAAGCCAGGGACAGTGCTCAGGCCCTGAGTCCAAGCCCCAGGACTGGCAAAACATTTGTTCATTGACTGGTGCTCTACCACCTGAGCCATGCCTCCATCTCACTGTAACTTTTACGTATCTCAATAGTATTAAGTACATTCACAGTGTTGTGGTAGAGATCTCTAGAACTGTTCCATCATGTAAATCTGAAACTCTATCTGCATTGAACAATAGCTTTCATTCCCTCTGTTCCTGAAATCCATTCTTATTTTCTGTTTTTGTGGCTGAGACTAGATATCTCATGTAAGTGGAACCATATAGCATTTATCTTTCTGTGATTTAGTATAATGTCCTCATTATTCACCATGGTATAGGATATGACAAATTCTCCTTTGTATTTAAGACAAATACGTAGTGCACAATACTCTGTCTCAAAAGAACAAGTTGGATTTATTGGTGTACCTGTTGCCTAAATAAATGGGAGATGTAAATAAGATTACAGTTCAGGCTAGTGTAAGCCTATAGATAAGACCCTGTCTCAAAATAACCAAAGCATAGTCAGGTGCTGGTGGCTCACGCCTGTTATTTTAGCTACTCAAAATATTGAGATCTGAGGATCACAGTTCAAGCCAGCCTGAGCAGAAAAGTCTGTGAGACTCTATCTCCAATTAACTAGCAAAATACTAGATTGTAGATGCCACTCAAGCAGAACTGTGAGAAGAAGCCAAATGAAAACACAAGGTCCTGAGTTAACACCCTCATACTGGCACACACACACACACAAAAAGAAATGAAAAAGAAAATATATACATGCGCAGTAGAATATGATTTATTCAAATCTTTTTTTTTTGATTGGTTGTGGGGCTTGAACTATGGGCCTGGGCACCGTCCCTGAGCTCTTCAGCTCTACCAGTTTCGGTTTTCTTGTGGTTAATTGGAGTTAAGAGTCTCATGAACTTTCCTAGCTGGGCTGGCTTTGAACCAAGATCCTCAGATCTCAGCCTCCTGAGTAGGTAGCTAGGATTACAAGTTTGATCTACCAGTGCCCTGCTTAGAAGAACTTTTTTTGTAAGAATATGATTTATTCAAATCTTTTTTTTTGGATTGGTTGTAGGGCTTGAACTTGGGGCCTGGGCACTGTCCCTGAGCTCTTTTGCTCAAGGCTAATACTGTACCACTTAGAGCCATAGCACCAGTTTTTGATTTATTCACTTCTAAAGAAGAATTAAATTGTATGTGTATGAAAGTAGAGATTATGTTATATGGAATAAGCTAGACTCAGAAAGACAAATATGTCTTCTGTCATATATAGTATCTAGACCTAACTATATATTAAATAAATATATAATGTTACATTTATATTATAAATATACATATATAATAAAAATATATAACATATAAATGTATATTAAATAATTATATAAATAAACAAATATAAACTATAGTAACTGTCAATAAATATTTATGTCCTGTGAATGTGAAAGAATGGAATCAGGGGAATCAGCAGAAAGGGGGCAGGGGAAAAGAAAAGATGATTGGGGGAGAATATGATAAAGGACATTAAATGGCAGAATGTATTAATGCATTAAGTAGCATAATGATCTGCATTAATTTTTTTTTTGCTTGTTTTCTTTTTTGCCAGTCCTGGGGCTTAAACTCAGGGCCTGAGCACTGTCCCTGGCTTCTTTTTGCTCAAGCCTAGCACTCTACCCCTTGAGCCACAGCACCACTTCAGGCTTTTTCTATTTATATGGTGCTGAGGAATCGAACCCAGGGCTTCGTGTACACGAGGTGAGCTATCTACCACTAGACCATATTCCCAGCCCCGATCTGCATTAATTTTAAAAAAATAGTAGAGGTGTGGCTCAAGTAGTAGAGTACCTTGAGTGAAAAGGCTAATCAAGAGCATAAGAACCTGAGTTCAAGCCTCAGTACTGGCACTCACAACAAGAAAGGGAAGGAAGGAAAGAAGAGAGAAAGAAGAAAAAGAAAAGGTAGGGATAAGAGTATCAGAGTGAGTATGATCACAGTGCATGGAAATATTACAGTGAAACTTCTTTGTAATTGTAGTATGCACTAATGATTTAAAAATATTATTTAAAACAGTGTGCAATAATAGAGAATTATGAGTCATCAGGGCTGGGCTCTGAGGAGGGTCCATGTAAGCTCTATATATTACCTGAAGGACTTGGGTGAGCCAGACACATAATGATCATGGGGATGGCATTCCAACTGATGCCAGTAGAAAGTACAAAAGTATGATAGGCAGAAGAAGCTTAGCAATTGGAGGAACATAAAGAAGACCAACCAGACTGATTTTAGAGAGCAAGTAAGTGGCAAGAAGTGAGATCCAAAGAGTGAACAGAAACCAGGACACTTAGGGCCTTTCAGACCTGAATAAGGATTTTAGATCTAGACAATAGTAGGAAGTTATTGGAGACTCTGTGTCTGTGTGTCTGTGTGCACATGCTGGTTCTGGAGCTTGAACTCAGGGCCTGGACAATTTCTGTGCTTTTTGTGCTTAAGGCTGGTGGTCTACCACTTGAGCCACAGTTCTACTTCTGGCTTTTTTGGTGGTTTTGTGGTTAATTGGAGATAAGAGTCTCGGGGCTTTCCTACATAGGCTGGCTTTGAACCATGATCCTCAGATCTTACACCTAGGATTACAGATGTGAGTTACTGATTCCTCACTAGGAGACTTCTCTGTGTGTGTGTGCCAGTAGTGAGGATTGAACACAGGGCCTGGGTAGTGTCCCTGAGCTCTTTTGCTCATGGCTAGCACTATACCACTTGATCCACAACTCAACTTTGGGTATTTTGTGGGGTGGGGGGAAGGGTAGTTCATTGGAGATAAGAGTCTCACAGACTTTTTCTGCTCAGGCTGGCTTTGAACTGCGATCCCCAGATCACAGCCTTCTGAATAGCTAGGATACCAGCACCTAGTGAATTTGTGCCTTTTGGTGTGGAGGCTTCTGGGGAAGAGGCATAAGATTATACTTACTGGGATTGATCCACTCAGAGAGTCTGTGAGTTATTCTCGTCTCTGTCCTAAAGTTGGGCTGGAAGCAGAATGGACTCCCCTTATCTAGAAAGATTTTAGGGTATAGACATGTAATACCTCCTAAATAGTTCCCTTATAGATCTGCTATTTTCTGGGTCCTAAACATTTTGCAGTTAGCATCATTAATAGCTTGGGCAATGAAACCTTCATTGCTAAATGTTCTCAGTGGCAAATGTGTGCAAGAACATAGGGAGATGCCCTATTACAAATGTTGATTCTGTTCCTGAATTGAATATTTCTATTTTCTACCTAAGTACCATATTGCTCCTGTCACGCTATGAAAGTTGTTGCTACTTTGCTCAGTTATTCCTAGGTGACAGGCTGGTTTTATGAGCAAGGCACAGTTGGGTGCCTAGCCCACGCTTCTCATTATAACTACTCCTCCTCTTTTTGGGAACCCTTCTCAGAACAGTGAGGTATGTTTTTGAATGGTCACCCATATAGTTCCTGTGTGGATTTTAAAAGCCTATTTAATTGGGTAGTGTACTTGGCTGTTGGCACTCTAATACCTGGATGAGCCTCCTGTTCTGTATTTCATCATTTGTAGTATTGCTTTTTCTTTTGTTACTTCATATCCATGTTCCTTTGTAATTTTCTACATTTTCTATTTGCCTACTAATTAGATTTGATCCTGGCTCCTGTCAGTTTTATTCATCTGCTTGTAGACAAATGTTTATCATCTCCATTGTCAAGCCTGTAATTGTTTCCTAATAGGTTTATAATATTTTACTATCCATATAGTTTTTTGTTTGCTGTCAGCAAGATGGTTGTCATTAGCATCAGTAACTATTGTTGGAACAGAAATAATCATGACTTGTGTCTGTGAATTTAGCTTTTAAGAAGTAAATAAAATTTGGAGGCAGTTAGAATCATGGTCTTATGGATTGTTCTTTTCTAAACAATACAGCACAAACTCATTAAATCTGAAGGAAGAAAGAGGTCTAAGTGACCTGGTACCGTGGAGCTTTGAAATTAGGACAGTCCCATTTAAGTGATTTGCTCTCTACTTTTACCACTTGGCAATCCTATTCTATGTTTCTGGGTAAGTTCTCCAGCCCCCAACCTGAGCTATCTGCCTTTTTAGCAGAAACACTGTTTTTAGTTTCACAGAGCAAGATTGAGGTCCTGCAGCCTTATACCAGCTGGCCCACAGATCAACTCCAATGCAATTGCTCCCTCTTTGTCTCTGTGGAGGGCACTGTGAAGTGATTCCCCTGACTCCCTTAAGACTGTAGGACTGCAGATAGCCCTCAATTGCCACATGCCCTTGGGGACAGTTTCAGCTCAAGACAGCCACTTGGCCCAAGGCCATGCTGCCACCTCAAGCAGCATGGATCCAATGAGTGACTGATAGAGGAATATAAAGGCCCCAATTCCTGGCGTTAGAGCTTCTCATAGGCTGGAACATAGACAGCAGCCCCATCTCTCCCTCCATTCCTCCTCCTGCTACCCTCCCACAGCCTTGGTCCCCACAGCATTCCTTGATAAACCTCCTGTGTGCTGATGTCATGTCAGAGTCAGCTGCTTATCACTCAACCTATAGCATCCTCTTCTCCTCAATTCCCTCCTCTGGTCTGAGGCTCATGGCCCCCCCAACCCCCCTCCCTTTTCAAGTCTGGGTCCTCTCACCTCTCCTTTGACTTTAGCACTCCTCTCTTTCTTGAAACTTCTTTTTTTGTTGGTCGTGGGGCTGGCTTGAACTCGGGACCTGGGTGCTGTCACTGAGCTCTTTCACTCAAGGCTAGCACTTACCACTTTGAGCCACAGCGCCACTTCTGGCTTTTTCTGTTTATGTAGTACTGAGGAATCGAACCCAGGGCTTCATGCAAGCTAGACAACCACTCTACCACTAAGCCACATTCCCAGCCCTACAGCAGACTTTTTAACAGTTGATTTGAATCATGATGTGCCTTTGCTCAATTATACTTGCAATAGCTTCTTACAGGCTTCAGAATGGAGGCATATTTCTTACCTGGTTTCCACATTCCTGGCTTCATGATCAGCCCTCTATCTAGCATTTGCTATTCTAGTACAGTGAGACCACTTGAACCGCATTGAGCAGGCCTTGTTCTGCCATGTGCCACGGCCTTTTTTCTATGCAATCTTCATTTTAGAAATCTACCTCTTTACTCCCTGGCAATGTTTCCCATCCCCCTCAGAGCATAATTGAGCTTCAAGTCTTTACCAACTTTCAAAACTGAGGTTGGCTCAGGCCCTTGAACTTTCCCTTTTTTTTTGCCAGTCCTGGGGCTTGGACTCAGGAGATGAGCACTGTCCCTGGCTTCTTTTTGCTCAAGGCTAGCACTCTGCCACTTGAGCCACAGCACCACTTCTGGCCTTTTCTATGTAAGTGGTGCTGAGGAATTGAACCCAGGGCTTCATGTATACAAGTCTTGCCACTAGGCCATATTCCCAGCTCCCCCCTCTGTGTGTGTTTGTGTTTGTGTGTGTGTGTGTGTTTGTGTGTGTGTGTGTGTGTGTGTGTGTGTGTGTATGCTGTACATGCCCTTGCATGCCAGTCCTGGGGCTTGAAGTCAGGGCCTGGATGCTATCCCTGAGTTTTTTTTTCTTTTCTATTTTTTAAACTCAGGTTTATACTCTATCATCTGAGTCACAGCTCCACTTCTGGGTTTTTTGTTTGTTTGATTGATTGTTTTTGCCAGTCCTGGGGCTTGAACTCAGGGCCTGGGCATTGTCCCTGGCTTCTTTTTGCTCCACCACTTGAGCCACAGCACCACTTCTAGCTTTTTTAATATATGTGGTGCTGAGGAATTGAACCCAGGGCTTCATGCATGTAGGCAAGCCACATTCCCAGCCCCCTGGTTCTTTGTGTGTGTGTGTGTGTGTGTGTGTGTGTGTGTGTGTGTGTGTTTAATTGGACATGAGAGTCTCACGGATTTTTCTTCCCAGGCTGGCTTTGAACGGCGATCTTCAGATTTCAACCTCCTGAATAGCCTTATCTCTCATGAGCAGCCCCTCTCTTTCAATATCTGTTTTTGTTTGCATATCCATACATATCCCCCAAGTGAAACTTTTTCTTGTGATTTAAAGTAGATCAGGGGTCTTTGTTCATTTCCCTTTTACTGGTGAGGAAGCCAAGGAATGGTGAAGTCAAGAGAGTCATGGGTCATCAGAGCCAAGTCAAACTTAATTTAAAAAAATCTTTAGTTTTACAAAGGAAACTAAACTTTAAGTAGGCTAGCTGGCTTCCAGTTAGGAAGGGGTGTGTGTAGGCTGACACAAAAAATCCTCTAGGGCTGGCCACTGCCGTGCATTTTCATCCAGCCCACCAGAGGTCAGTAGGGCCCATAAAAACAGAATGCATACAGGGAGGCTTGCATCTTGGAAAGTTGTACTTCAGTGATGACAGCTCTGGTGGCTCCTGGCCGCATAGAATTTCCAGAAAGGAAATCTGTGTACTACCAGGAGTTGTGGGAAGGACCTTTTCCAGTTATGTGCTTATCCCTGGATGTCTGTGCAAATGTCCAGGGTGACCACCTTCTTGTACTGTAGTTCTCAGGGCATGATGTGCCCATTTGTGGAGGGCCATACATGTAGATGGGGAAGCTGACAGGTTTTCCTTCCATTTAGAAAACTACAGTTATGTCTGTGGGAATAAATGAAACCAATAGTACTATAGGGACTGTGAATACAGGGGTTGAGGTTGGGGAAGATTTCATGAGCCATGTATACGTAGCATCCTCAGGATTTAGAATTGGACATCCCTGGGATGATGGATGTTGATTTTTTGTTGTTGTTGGTTGTAGGGCTTGAACTCAGGGTCTATCCATTGTCCCTGAGCTCTTTTGCTCCAGGTTAGCTGTCTACCACTTTGAACCACAGCGCCATTTCTAGTTTATGACTGGTTAGCTGGAGATAAGAATCTCACAGGAACTGTTCTGCCTGGGTGGGTGGCTTTGAACCACAATCCTCAGATCTCAGCCTCCTGAGTAGCTGGGAATATAGATGTGAGCCACCAGCACCCAGCTTGATCTTTTATTGTTTGGTTTTGGTTTTTGGCCAGTCCTGGGGCTTGAACTCAGGGCCTGAGCACTGTCCTGGCTTCTTTTTGCTCAAGGCTAGCACTCTACCACTTGATCCACAGCACCACTTCTGGCCGTTTTCTATATATGTGGTGCTGAGGAATCGCTAAGCCATATTCCCAGCCCGGCTTGATCTTTTAAAATGGGAACTTTTCCTATGCCTCAGTCTCCTAGTTGTCAGAAAGAAGAAAAATAATATCTGCTCTTTAGGTTGTTCTGAAGTCTTGTTTACTCATTTATTTGGAATTTCTGTCCTTCCTACCTTCTTGTCATACAGTGTTCAGATTCCATCACTTAGTAAGTGCTACATTACTGACAACTTTTCTCAGAAAGCCAGGCTATGAATCTGGTCTGGCAATAGCAGACAAATGAAGATATTCTCAATTGAGGAGAAGGAGGAAGGGAGCCTCATTTCTTTCTGCAGTGTGGAGCTAGGGTTGAGGGCCAGACTTAGTGTTTCCCTAGGGTCCTTCTGAACATCACAACATATGGGTGGTGACGGTAGATCACATGCTTAGAATGTCTGAGGACCTGGGTTCAGTTCCAGCACCAAAAGTAAAGAAATAAATACATATATAAATAAATAAATGCAGGAAGAAAGAAAAGCAAATTCAAGCCCAACAAGAAGCCTAGGACTAACAAGTTGTCAGGAGCTGCAGCTACATAACAGTTTCTAAAATCACAGGCATCACAGCCTCTTTCCTAGGAAACAGCAAAGGATAGGGGGACTGAGAAGCTACTTTTGCTCTCCCTGGAAGTGAAGGGGCCTTCATTTTGCCAACATTTTTTTTTGGTCGGTCATGGGACTTGAACTCAGGACCCTGGCACTGTCCCTGAGTTCTTTTGCTCAAGCCACAGCTCTACTTCCGGTTTGGGCTGGCTTTGAATCCTGGTCCTCAGATCTCAGCCTCCTGAGTAGCTAGGATTGTAGGCATGAGCCACCAGTGCCCGGCATTTGCCAATATTCTTGCCTGTCTTTGGGCAGTGGGTTCAAGGTATGGACGAATGGATTGGGCACACACATGCAGTAGTGAGAACTCTAGCCAGGACATTCTGAGGACAATAGAAGCCAAGAGCATGGGAATGCTACACAGTGGCTGAGCTTTGGATTCCTCTGCTCAGGCAAGAGTATCATGGATGACAAGACTGAAACATCCTTGGGTCCTTTAGTAAATTCTCAGCAGTGAATTTATTCACAGTTTTCAGAAGCTGCAGTCTTCTGTTTCAGCTTGTTTTGCCAATTGGGATGTCTTATGTACATTTTTGCTTCCTCTTAAAGAGAAATTCTGCTATTAAAAACATACCTGCCATGCCAGGTGCTGGTGGCTCATGCCTGTAATCCTAGCTACTCAGGAGGCTGAGATCAGAGGATCATGGTTTGAGGCCAGCCTAGGCAAAAAAAGTCCTTGGGACTTTCCAGTGAACCAAGTGGTAGAGTGCTAGCTTTGAGCACAAAAACTCAGAGGTAGTTTCCAGGGCCTGAGTTCAAGCTCTAGGACTGACACATAAACAACACCCCCACCAAAACCCGCACCTCTCCAAAGCTTCAAGTGATGTTCTTCCTCTGCTAGATCAGAATTCCCTTCCATTCCTCTCCTTTCAGATTTTAGGTGCCTATATTAGCAGTAGGAAACCATAAGAATCGTCTAATCTTCTAGAGTAGCCCCGTTTTCCTCCATAAGCAGCCTGAGGATCAGTGAGGTAAAGTGACTTGACCAAGGTCTCACAGCTACTATACAACCCACATAAGATCTATTGATGCTTGGTTTCCCATGAGCTTTTCTAAAGACTTGATCATTGCCTATTTTCTTCCCCTTCCCCTCATTTCATTCTGTCCATACAGTCCACAGTTGGAAGCTAGACCAGAGTGCTATGTCTAATCTAGGTACCTCAATTTGGGGAGTGATAGCAAGGTTTCAGTGAGATACCACCTTCTAGGAAGCAGAGCTGCGGACCTTCCTATCAGGCAGCAGTAACTTACACCTGCTGTGGGCCTTTCAGAGTGCACAGGGAAGGAGGAGCAGGGAGCTTGTGGATGGGGCCCCAGCTTTCCAATCACAGTGCTCTGGTGACATTGAGAGAAAGGAAATTGAATACAAAAACCACTTAAATTCCCTCCCTCCCTCCCTCCCTCTCTCCCTCCCTCCCTCTCTCCCTCCCTCCCTCCCCCATTCCTTTCCCTTCCATTTCCTTTCCTTTTCCTTTCTTTCCTTTTTGTTCTTTCATATCCTAGGGCTTGAACTTAGGGCTCAGGCACTGTCCCTGAGTTTTTGTGCTCAAGGCAAGTACTCTAACCACCTTGACTCCATGAGTCTCACAGACTTTCCTGCCTGAGTTGACTTTGAAGCAAGGTTCCCAGATCTCAGTCTCCTGAATAGCTAGGGTTACAGGCGTGAGCCTGGCTACATTTCATTTTTTCCCCCCAAGAAATCTTGACTGAACACTTTCCATGTGCCAGGTGCAGGCTAACTAGCAAGGAACCCACGAGGAATGACAGGGGCAAAGTCCCTGTTGTCATGGGATTTACAGCCTAGTGAGGGAAAATAGATGTTATTGGTTTGCTTTAAAAAGAAGCCCGCACACAGAAATATTTTCTACTCACATGCCTGTCCTCTCAGGTTGGGTCAGGATTGGAGCACCACAGGGATTTTTCAACCTTGTGTTTCTGGTACAAAAGTATCTGAACCTTGGGCTTATGCAGTGCTGTGTTGGTAAATGTTTAACACCCAGCTCTCAGTGTATAGGGAATGCATGCATGTACAGAAATTCATGATACATTTTACTGATATAAAGGATGTGTAGTGTTGGGGATTATTATGGCCTGGGAAAGACTGCCCTTCCACCAGCCTTGGGACAATAGAAGCCCCCTCCCACCTTTTGACCTCTACCCCTTGGGAGGTGAACACGTGCGTGCCACCATGATGGGGTTGTCCCGCCCACAAAGGGAAGTTTTGTGATGTCACTTGATGAACGTGACCCCTAGCCTATGACTGACCCTTTGGCCAGCCCCCTTTCTTTCCCGCCACTACTTCTATATAAGTGCCCTTCCATATTAAAGTCTTTGAGACGCATTCCACCACCGCAGCGTGTCCCTGATGCCTTCCTTTTCGCCTCCGCCCTCGGTAACATGTGGGGGGCCTGGGGGGAGGGGAAGCTTCAGCAACCCGTCCTCAACTTAGCGTTTGCCCATGTAAGCACGCCTTTGGCCTTCCGCTGGCGGAGGGCCAGGCTGGGTGCTCTTTCATAGAGTTTGTGGTTACCATTCTCCCGTGGGGGAGAAAGGGGGTCCAGAACCCCAACATAAATGGCGCCCGAACGGGGACCGAATTGTACGGCCGAGAAGTTCGGGGTACAGTATCCCCACAGATTTTGCTAAGTAGGGTTTTAGAGGAGGGTCCTGCCCATCCAGATGGGGCAGAAGCATGGAGACAAGACAGGCTCGCGGGACGCGGTGCCAGAGAGTTGCCCCGCCGTGGCGATTTGGCGCCGGGCGGCGGAGGGAGCGGGGCGCGCTTCCCGCGGAAGCATGTCAGTGGAGCAGTGGGGCCAGAGCAAGAGGAATGCGACCCCGGGCTGGGGTCGGTTAGTTCTGCTCTGCGCGCCCCGGGCCAGACGGCGGTCCCGGCACCCGCAGCGGCGCTTGAGAAGCAGTGGGTGGCCGAGCGCCGGAGCGGTTTGGCTTGCGCGGGCTGAGCTGAGTACACTGGGCTCTGCGCGGCCCGGGTTCGCGAGCTGCGTGCGCTGGGGCCCGCGTGGCACCAGGCGTCTTTTGCGGTAACATTTCGGCGGCCGAGCACGGCGTGGCGGAAGCGCGGTTCCGCCATGTGGGAAGCTGTGGCATGGCGGCGGCAGAGCGTTGGGATGGCTGCTGCTTTGGCCAGACTTGTATTTACAATGGCTGGGCTGGAGCCAGTGCGGCCCCAGCCCGCGGATGGATTAAAAAAAAAAAAAAAAAAAGCGTGGCGTGCAGTTTAGACCATGGGATGGTGTCCCAGTTGGGGTGCGTGGGCTGCTGCAGCCCGGCAAACTGCTTTATGCCCGCCGATGGTCGTTAAGCTCAGAAATTCGGGTGAGTTGGTTGAATCCTGATTTCTCTGACTTAACACACACGTGGAGCACAATGGGGCGCGCCATATTGGAGGCGGGGCCCCACCCATTCCCCCCAGGTGAGGGGCGTGCCCAGGCTCGCCTGGGCTGGCCGATTGCGCTGCAGCTGAGAGAGGCAAGCACCCCGCTGTGCTTGCCTGCACTTTTCTCTCTGTGTCAGCTGCAGACGGGGTTGGAGACAGGAAAGCCTCAAATTATAAACTAAAATGGAATATTGAAAGGAAAACAAAGAGTTTTGATACAGCAATAGGTAATTTGATTGAACTTCCATGTTTACCAGTTCAAGGAGATAAAATCAACTGGAGTTTTCTAGATGGATAAAAGGGTTTGCTTGTCCACTGTGATTTAAAAATTGTCATGTTGGGAGTGTGTAATTAACAGGTTTCCCTTTTGTTTTTTATTCAACCACGTGGTTCTATTATGGGCAAATTAATATCATTTGCCGCTGGAATTCCAGAAAATTTAAATGGCCAATCAAAGCAATTTTAAAGAGCGCTCAGGTATTTGTGTGTGTGTGTGTGTGCGCGCACGTGTGGTTGTTGGTAAGATTTAAAAGCATAACAATAGGTTTCCATCCCGGTGTTCGATGGAGATAAAGGTGCCTATAAAAATTTCCATAAGGTTCAAATATGCAACATGTGGTAAAAGTTCACCAGTATGTTATTTTATATTCAGTGTGTTTCCATAAGGTTCAAATATGCAGCATGTAGTAAAAGCACAATGGTATAAAATCAGCATGTTATTTTATACTCAGTGTGTTAAAAGTTAAGTGTGCATGTAGCCTTAACAACTCTTTGGCATAAATTAAGATTTTACCTTCCCATTTTCTCTCCTGTGTTCTCATAAACTCTCAAGATCAAGAAATTGAGATTGCTTCATACAAATGTGACTATTAACCTCAATTTTCCTGACCCAGGATTAATATACTGCTTTATAGGATACAGGTGGACAGATGTTCTAGCCGCATGGACGGTCGCAGCTCCTGGATAGGAAGATGCCACCACATTCTGTTCCCAAACTGCCTTGTTTCACTACTAATGATTCTTTGCTCTCTCTCCCATTGGAAGCTGCTCGAATGATTTATGAGCCTTGAGTAGGATGTGAATAGTTCCATCTTAACAGTTACTCCAGGTTAAATCACCATAGTTATGTTAGTGGTCACAGCAAGCCAGGTAAAATTTTGGGATTAAGAAAGTCTTTGAATTTTGTGATTAAGAAAGTCTTTTCACCCTGCTTAAACCAGAAGGGCATCGATATACCAGAGCCAGAAGTGCTGAAAAATTTTGAACACCCTAACCAATCTATATAGAAATTTTGCAGGCAACCCAGAGCAAGATGTGAGCAAGAGATACCACTACAGCTTTGCCTCGAGTTCCCCATCGCATGGCATGGAACTTGCCAAATGGGGATGAGGGACGCAGCCACTTCCGAGACTGAGGATTCCACAATGCTTTAACCCTTTGCCCTTGGTTGTCATTTATCTGTGTTCTCTTTCACTTGCCAGTGGGATTCAACGGCGTGATTCAAGTTGATGGCATGTAAATCTCATGTTTTCTAAGTGTTATTGCCAAACCTTCACAAGCAGTTTTTGGTCAGTTCTCAACGACCTACAAATGGATTATCTCTGTTGTGTTTTTTCCTTGTTGCTCAATTGGGAATAAAAAGGGCTTGTAGGACTATGACTCCCTGGATAGTTCAAAGCCAGCCCGGGCAAAAGGAAAAATTTCTCCAAAATCCCACCTCCCAGTTAAACAGCAAAGAGCCAGATTGAGAGCTCAACCACAGAGAGCGAGCAAAAGGCTGAAGCAGCACCGTGACTCAAGTGGTAGAGCACTAGCCTTGAGCGAAAGTGCTCATGGACAGTGCTCAGGCCCCGAGTTCAAACGCGGATGGAAAATTGCAATTCCAGCCACAAACGTTGAAATTCCTGGGACTTAGCCAGTCCAGGAGACGGAAAGGTGGAGTGGAGTGAGAGGAGAATGGTGCCATATTATCCTAAAGGGAGATGCCTTGTTTCACCCTTTCAAAATGGATCAGAGCCGGGAAATCGAGAGAGATAATTCCTGTCCATTTTCTTCTTTTTTGCCAGTTGTATATAGGTGTATATATATATTTATTTATTTTGCCTCTGACTGGCTATGCCAAACCAGTTTTCTATCATTAACCACTTCTTTCAGTCGTTTCTCCTTACTCGTTCACTTTACAATTGGGTTTATGCTCCAAAAGGGAATTGTTCCTGGCTTATGCCCAGGGTGTGTTCTATGCCATTCATGCCAACCAGCTCTGAGAACTTGTCGATACTTTGCCTGACCTTTTCAAAAGTGTCTTTTGACAGAATAACATCTCTTGCTGAGATCACCAATGGGAATTTGCCGTTCACAGTCGTCACCCTAACACAGGCCTGAACCCTGGAGGCACCAGCCTTGGAAACTTCTGGGTATGCCCAAAGACTCAGGGGGGCTAGAGAAAACCATAGCGCTCTCTGGCCCTAGTGACCATACTCATGGTAATGATGGGGACTTTTTGCCAGCTACACCGGACTGCCAGGCTGACCAGGGGCCCTTGATTTACGTCGCCCCCTTGACAGCAGGAAGTAGCTACAGAAGACGAGACCTCCATCCATACTCCCTGCCTGGTGGCCGCCGGTGTCATAATTTTAAAAAAACAAAAGGGGGAGGTATTCCCCAGGATTAATTAAGGATTCCCTAGGATTAATTAAGGATTAGTTATGCTTATGTCAATTATCCAGAAATTTTAAATCATCCCGAATCAGTGTGGGATGGAGTACAGTATATGTGTTTTTCCAGATTGGAAAATTAAACCCAGAGCACCCACTCTGGAGAAATATTTTCTTGTTCTCTCCAGGAAAAGGAGGACCATGTTGGACTTCTGCTCTCCCATGAAAATATGGAAAGTAGGACTGCCTACGGTAGGAGGCAACCAAGCTTCCTTTCCTTGTCTGCTTTCTAGATTCCTTCTTGAGCATCTCATGGCTCATGAAAAGTAGGACTGCCTACGGTAGGAAGCAACCAAGCTTCCTTTCCCTGTTTGCTTTCTAGATTCCTTCTTGAGCATCTCATGGCTCAATGTTTTGCTGTGGCAATACTGCCTACAGCGTCACACAAAGAAACCAAAGGAATTTTGCACCATGCTTCTTCCTTTCCTCTCCCCCTGCTGCTAGACTTGGGGAGTCCCGTTGGAAAAGAAAATAGGAGCTGAGGGTATTGACACTCAACCCCAATGTTTTATGATAGAAATGTTTAAAAGGGTAAATGCAAAGGTTTAACACCTTGGCTTCAATGTTTTATGATAGAATGTTTTACTAATCACTTATGTTTGAGTTATCAGCTACTGTGAACTGCCGGGAATGCCAGAGTTTCAGCTTCTACCTC